>NW_019416273.1:52102-94425 GCF_000390285.2 Anoplophora glabripennis | reverse complement strand
CCTTAGCAAAGCGCATCCCAGGCTGCATAGCCGCACTACCCTACCCAACCATACCACACATAAACATGACACTACCCCCGGGGTTTACACAGACGAGCCGGCGAAGCAAGAAGAGCGCCAGAAGAAAGGGCCCTAGCCGGCGGGGCCCAGCCAGGACAAAAGGAGGTCCCACAAAGCGCCTACACCGGCCGCATTTGCGGTCGGGGTAGACGACGGATGGGGCCCACCTACGAAGGCTGTCCAGGCCTACACGAGATGAGGCAGGATAAAGAGGGATAATCCCCCTCGATCCCAAATCATTGAGGCCAATTTCTAGCCATAGAATAATGGCGCGGCGCCCTCGATCCCAAATCATTGAGGCCAATTTCTAGCCATGGAATAATGGCGTGCGCGTCCATTTCTAAAGTAGGACTCTATGACAACAGCTCGTATCTCCGCACACTCTAGAAAAAATAAATAGTCTTAAAGCATAGTCAATTCTGTTGTTACTAATCTTAAAGAATGTCTTTTTCTAGCCTTATTATGAGGTTCGAAATTGTTATTGGTAATTATTACTATATTATGGCCATTCATCAATCTCAGTCTGAATAAAACTCATGACTCGCATTCTATTATGAATTACAAAAGAAGAAGAAGAGATTTGGAAAGATGACACTTCAACTTCACTTATGAAATTTTTACGGTTAAGGTTATGTTACGACTGTTATTGATGGTTGTTACCAAGGGTTGNGTTTTTAAGTCTGCGTATTGTCAGTCTTAGTTCGTCAGGTGTTGCGGGGGGGATTATGTCATTGTCTGGCTCTCTGTCGACGCGTCGGGCCGCGCGCTCAGCCACTAACTCGAATTCCTCAATTGTAACAGATCCTCAAGTGTTCTTCTACTCCTCTCTAAATACATACTGCCATCGATCATATACTATTGGGGCTAGCAACCCAGAATAGTAAACAACTTTATTCTGTGCTTAAAGCACTTCTTCTTAAAGTCAATTCTGTTGTCACTAATCTTACTAATCTTAAAGTATGTCTTTTTCTAGCCTTATTCGAGGCTCCAAATTGGTAATGGTAATTATTACTATATTATGGTCATTCTTCAATCTCAGTCTCGATAAAACTCATGACTCTCATTCTATTATGAATTACAAAAGAAGAAGAAGAGATTTGGAAAGATGACACTTCAACTTCACTTATGAAATTTTTACGGTTAAGGTTATGTTACGACTGTTATTGATGGTTGTTACCAAGGGTTGTTACGTATTAAAAATTTGAATTGATTATCTGTTAAAAAAGAAAATAAAATGTTACCGGAAAAGTCTAACGAAACATTTTGCAGGCTGTGTCTTAATATTATAAGCGACACAAATTGTGAAGTAATTGGGGAAGTTATAAGGGAAGTCCTAAATGTTGTTTTGCAGAAGTTCGTAAGTTTTAGGGTTTATTACACCTAAATTATTGTTCACTGGTAGTTTTAATAAAGAATATATTTTAGAATTTCCAGAAGAGAGATAAGCATGTAATGTGTAAAAAAATGTCGCATTAAATTATTTTCCGCTCTTAAATTTAAGTCTATATGTATGGATACTGAGGATATTCTTTTTCCTTATATTGGTTGCAATAAAATGCTAGTTAACTTGAAAGAAATTTATCTAAAGGAAAAAGGAGATAATCACTTTATCGATGTATCAGAAAATCAGAAAATTTGTCGATTATGTTTTCAATTGATTAAATGTGGATTTGTGAAACCAGATGAAGTGGATGTTGACATAATTGATAAATATATACCACAAGTAGTAAGTATATTGCAATATACTCCTGACAAAATATAAATACAGGACAAATTTCTTATTTTTGTTTTGATGTATAAGTAGTTGTTCAGAGTTTTCATAAATGTTTACAAGCCACGTGACCAGTGATTTTCTTTGCAACAATAATTTTATTTTCTTTATGTTGGCAATTTTTCTGTAAAATTAAACAATAAGACCAAGACTACATTAAATCATTCTCTATCAACTGCAGATTCTGAAAAGAAATTTTACAAACATTTGAAATTATTACTTCATTATTATGATTGTTTTAATTTTTACAACCGCCACTTTTGTGTACTACATCATCTCTAAATATTCATAAGAATTTAAAATTAATTTTCTCTGATTTAAACGGAAAAGGAAAATTATTAATGTTAGAACAATTTTATAAAATGGTTTTTACCCCGAAAACATTTTAATATTTAATTTCCTGAAAACCACCTACAAATAAAAAATTATTGATTGATCTTCTAATAAATAAGGAGCTTTAGAATTTTTATATCCATATTTTTTAAATGGAGTGTGTGTAGGAACTACAATGCATATGTCATATGTTATGCGGTTTGTCTCGCCATCTGATTTTTTTTTGAGTTATTTTTTGCACCAGTACTATTGTTACCTTTTTTATTCATTTTTTTTTGTTTATCTAGAACATCAGTGCCATTAAGGACCCTGTTATATGTGAACTGTGCTTCGATTCTCTTGCAACTCATGGTAGCTTTGTAAAAAAATGCCTTGATGTGCAAGAAAAATATGAAAATAACAGTAAACAGTCTCGTATTAATATTGAAAATGTTGATTTAAATCTAGAGGAGGATGATCAAGTTAGGTAAGAAAGTATCTGATTACCAGAGTTATGGAATAACAAAGTATCTTTACTGTTTTAGTGATCCACCTCCGCATGGTTCGAAGAGAAAAACGGCAAAGAAGAGCAAAAGAAAACGTGGTTGTAAAGGCGTAAGGCGAACAAATAACAAACGCAAACGTTATGCTACATACGGATGTGACAAATGTTCTTTTAAAACTCACTCGAAATACAATCTTACTAGCCATCAGATAATACACAAAGATCTATCAGAATTACAAATGTTCAAGTGTGATGAATGTAGTTTCGAGACAAAATATAAAGGCAATATTAAAATTCATAAGTTGCAACATAACACAGACCCTTCTAAAATCAAAATATACAAATGCGATAAATGTACTCACGAAACCAAATATAAGTGTCACCTGAAAGTGCACCAGTTGAGACACAAACAGTTATGGGAGATTCAAATGTACAAGTGTGATAACTGCGATTTTCAAACAAAGCGTAAAGAACACCTCCAAAATCATCAGTTGTTGCACAAAAAACTAGATAAGTTTTCTGGATTGAAAGGGACGTACAAGTGTAAGAAATGTACTTATGAGACTAACCATAAACATAACTTCATACGTCATGAGTTAAAGCATGTGGAACGTTTTCTGGCCCAGATGTACAAGTGTGATAAGTGTGACTTTGAAACAAAGTATAAATTGAGCCTTATAAGACATCAATTAACACACAAAAACTTTTCAGAACTGCAAGTGTTCGAGTGTAAAATATGTGATTTTAAAACCAAACATAAGGATAGTCTTAGAAGCCATCAGATAGCACACAAAAAGGGCGAAATGTACAAATGTTACTCTTGCGATTTTGAAACTGCCTGTAAACGTAATCTTATAAATCATCAGGTAATACACAGAGATACTTCTTTGGTCAGAATGCACACCTGTGATGTGTGTGATTTTGTAACCAAGCATAGAAGTTGCTTCTCGAGACATAAGTTAAGGCATAAGTCTGAAATGTAAGTGTATAAATGTGATGAAGGCATTTACATGATTAATTATAATAGAAGTATGACATCAGCTGAAACACAAACATTCGTTGAAAATTCCAATCAGTCCAATTATTTTTCGACATACAATTTCTATCAAGACAAAAAATATTTACATGAAAATTTCACAACTGCAAATCGTCGCTATTAGAACGAAAAACATCTGAACATTTGGATTAAATGACTATTGTAGCCTGACAATTTATTTTTCTATGTTGTAGCAAATATACATTCTGTCAAAAAAGTATCAGAAATTGTAATAAAACAATATATTCAATTAATCATCAAAATTTATTTTGTCCTTCAAAATAGGGTCCATTTGAAGCAATACACTTTCCCAACGAACGACCCAGTCGTCAAAACACCTTTTAAATACATATTCCTTCCGCGATTTCCGTTTTATGCCTTCTAGACTCAAAATGAGTTCTACGAAGTGATAATTTGAGTTTGGGAAAGAGGAAATGTCAGCAGGGACCATATCTGGCGAATACGGTGACTGCCTGATGACATTCATCGAGTTTTGTTCAAAAATTCATTCACAATCCAGGAATTTTCTTTCCATAAATCTAGTCTTTTCCGGCGCTTACTTCTAATGCCTCATAAGGCCCAGATAATGTTCTTTGTTGACTATTTCTCCATCCGGAAGAAATTATGTGTGAACAACACTACGATAGTCAAAGAAAACAGTCAACATGACTCGGATTTTTGTGGCTTTTTTTGGTTTCAGCTCATTAGAAAAGTGACATTCCAAAACTTGGCTCGTTTACAAATCAAACTCATGAACTCATGTTTCGTCACCTGTTATCATACAGAGTCCAAATTAGCTCATTTAAGCATGTCTGCGATGCTCTTTTTGAAGAAAATTCAGCTCATTTGGAACCAGTTGTGCTGCGACGTATTTCATTATCAATTAAAATGATGCAAACTGATTTAAGAGATGTATTTAGTTCATATGCCAGCTCTCTCAAACTATAATGACAGTTTGCAAGCACCACGACCTGCACTTTATCGATGTTTTCTTCAGTTGAAGACGTTGAAGGACAACCAAAACGTGGCAAACCATCGACCACTTCTTGACCATGTTTGAATTATTATACCGTTGGTATGGTTGAGTTTTTGATAAAACTAAATTACTGTATGACTTTCCCAATATTTTCAACAATTATTTTGTAAATATTGGTTTAATAATATCTGAAAACCAATTATAACATTTAAAAGTTATGAAATATTGTATCACTGGGATTTCTGGCGAAAGTTGACGTCAAGCAAAAAATTATCCAATACAAAAGTTGTAGATCATGAAATCTACAACTTTTGTAGAAGTCACTTTTTAACATAACTTCAAAATTTCCGAGAAAAATGCAAAAAACAGGTTTTCTTCTGATTTTTCGTTTTTTATTTCTCATGTTCGCAAAAATAATTTAATTTTGACGAAACTTGATGAAAGTATACCTTTCTATGTCTTAAATAACCTCAAATTTTTTTAGATAAAAAAATCAAGAAGTTTCTGATATTCATTTTTTTCAAAGAAAAATTCTACTTAAAAAAAAACATCGTACAGAGTCCTGCCAGTAATCATTTTTTTTGTTATTATATACTTTTTGGTGAAATTAAAAAATCTGTACTCAAAAATGCAAAAAAAAATAAAAAACGACTTGTAACTGAATTTTTCAGTTATTGTTGATAATTTGTTTAAATTAAAAAACATTCAAAAACTGATTACACCATTCAATTTTATGGAAAAAATAAAGAAAAAACTGTCTCATTGTTTGACCCAAAACTTTTTGTACAGTATTACAAATGCTCAAATGATAAATTATCTCTGGACGATTAGAGATTTCAGCAATACAAAGTATTAGCTGCAAAGTCTACTGTTGACGTGAAATCCGAAAACCCGAAGTTTTGCAAAATCGTTTTATTTTTTTTCTGGCTTTATTTGAAAACGAATTTTAAATAAATTGCATATTTACATTGCCACTTTTTCACTCTATCCAATGGCGTCAACATTTTTGCAGTCCGACTTTTCGTCTTCGAGGGACCATCATCAGATATTGTAATAAAAGGTTTTTAGCTATCATTAAGAATTTTTCCTGAGTACGGTTGTGAGCGCTTTCAATATACCTGTATCTATTGGAGGGGAGAGAGAGAGAGAGAGAGGAGACAATAAAAGTAAATACAGCACAAAATATCCAACAATTTTTTTTAATCCATAATTTAAAAAGTACCTAACAAAAAAATAATACGAATTTATGAAATATTTTATTATAGTTAGTATTGCTAATAGTAGTAAAAAATTGTTGGATATTTTGTGCGGTATTGACTTTTATACTGTTATGACTTCATCCAATTGATATTTTGAAAGCGTTCAGAGCCGCACTAAGGAAAAATTTTAAATTATAGCTAAAACAAGATAAAAACTTTTTAAGCGATTACAATAGTAATATCCTTTAATTCAGAGTTAAAAATGACTTTAGATTTTATCATAAAAATAGCAGCGATGTATTTAAAAAAATTAACTCGATGACGGTCCCTCTAAGACGAAACGTCGGATTGCAAAATTGTTGACACCATTGTATAAAGCGAAAAAAGTGGCATTGTAAGTATGTAATTTATTTTAAAAGTCGTTTTCAAATAAAGCTAGAAAAAATTAAACAATTTTGCAAAATTTCGAGTTTTTTCGGATATCTCCGGAACTACCCGAAATTTTGAAACTTTCTAAACAGCATATTGTTAAGTATAAAAAACACAACTTTTTTCTAATCTGAGTCACCCCGTATCTCTTACCGTTTCCTAGATCCTAATGCCTATCCCATTCTTATCTTGGACACACTGTATATCTATGAATTCATTAAAAAAATAAGTACACTAATTGAACCTACGGAAAAAACATTATTATTTATTTTATTTATTTACTATTCGACTTATGTTTATAGCAATACTGTACAAAAATAGTTTTGGCTGAAATACTGAGACAGTTTTTTTGTATTTTTTCTGTACAATTGAATGGTGTAATCAGTTTTTGAATGTTTTTTAATTTAAACAAATTATCAACAATTACTGAAAAATTAATTGCTACAAGTCATTTTTTACTTTTTTGCATTTTTGAGCATGTTTTTTGAACTGTGATTACAATTTTTTTTATTTCACCAAAAAGTATATCTGAAAACGTAAAAAATTATTACCGGCAGAATTCTGTACGACGATTTTTTTAAGTAGAATTTTTTTTTGAAAAAAGTGTTTCAGGTCGAAAAAAATAAATAATTCAGAAACTTCTTGATTTTTTATCTAAAAAATTTGATTTTGTTAAAGACAGAGAATGGTATACTTTCACAAAGTTGCGTCAAAATTAAATTATTTTTGCGGAAATGATAAATAAAAAACGAAAAATCAGAAAATGCCTGTTTTTCGCATTTTTCTCGGAAATTTTGAGGTTGTTAAAAAATGACCTCTACAAAAGTTGTAGATTTTTGCATGATCTACAACTTTTGTATTGGATACTTTTTTGTCTGACGTTAACTTTCGACAGAAATCCCAATGATCCAATTTTTCATAACTTTTCCACCCTCCAAACCAACCCTCCGCCGCCCCTGTTCACGCATTTATTATTTTTTTCGTTTATTATAAGCCCGTTTACCATTTCCACTTATAAAAGTCCAGGTAACAAGTAACAATTTTCATTTTTTTCCTTCTAAATGAGTTAAATTCTCAGACTAATCTTTATTCTATTCGCATCTGTTACAGTTTCCGAGATCCCTGTAGTGAGAGGCGAATTTGTAACAGCCTGTATATCTTGAATAATTGCAAATATTACATTCCGATTGAACTTTGCTGAAATAAATTTGTTAGTCACTTCAATTACTTTTTCTTTGTTGCTGACCTGTTTTGGTAAATTTGGTGGAGTAGCAACACATAGAGTGGAAGGGTTGTAAATGATATAAAGAGTGACCAAAAAAAACCTGCGATTTTCGCCCATTTTTTTCACAATTCGCAGAGATTGAAAAAAAATACATAGAAATATCTTCCTACTTAGGGGTTGAAAAAATGTTAAAAATGAAGAATTTGAATATTACCAATTGATATAAAAACTATTAGCATGTGAATTATCTTAATATATTTTTTTTTGGAATTTTTACAATTATTTCTGACGTTCTCTATTTTTGGGGATGATTCCACCCCCTGAGCGCGCTTAAGGGTGGATTTTTCTAATTCAACTTGCTTATTTCAGTCATGAGAATAAATATTTCTTTGTATCAAGAATCATTTGATAGAAAAATTAACATGCTAATAGTTTTTATATTTATTGGTAATATTCAATTCTTCATTTTTTGCGTCTTTTCAACTCCTAAATAGGGGAAATTTTTCAAAAAACTAAAAACTGCTCAACTTAATTTTTTACGACGAGTAATTTGAGACCAAAATAGTGAATCACCCTGTACTGCCGATTTTTAACTTATTTCCCATGCACCTGTCTACAGAGTGTCCGCAAATTTCACCGACAACGTTTGACTGCGTATTCACGATGAGGAATAAATACGATCTACGAAAAAAAGTTAAATAAAATCTTTTGGGTTTTTTGAGTTACAGGACTTCAAAATTATAAAAAATAAAACTAATTTAATTAATAACTTCATAACCCTTTTACCGATCACATTAAAATTTGGCATATACTGGGTGATAGTTTTCTCCCGTTATCTCTCCCTTTTAGCGGTCAAAACTTGTACAGTGGTCGTATTTTTTTAAAACGGGCAGCAACATTGAAAAAGTCGTTTTATTAAAAAAAAATTGACTCTTGACAAACACGCCTGCAGAATACCATTCTTGAGAAAAAAGGCATTATTTACAAGTCTGTACGTTTCGGCTTGCGTATCAGTGTTACAGATTTAAAACTTTGAGTTAAGTAGGCGATGAAAACGAGATGTTTGCTGTGGCAACATACAGACCTGCAAATAATGCCTTTTTTCTCAAGAATGGTTTTCTGTAGGTGAGTTTCTCAAGAGACCACTTTTTTTTTTTTATATAACCCCCTTTTTTATTTTTCTTGCCGTTTTTAAAAAATACGACAACTGTAAAAGTTTTAACGGCTAAAAGGGAGAGGTAACCGGAGAAAACTATCACCCATTATATCGATTTGACTAAATCGTCAAGAAATAATATGCCATAATAGTCCAAATAAATTTCCAAATTTTAACGTGATCGGTAAAAGGGTTATGAAGTTATTAATTAACTTAGTTTTATTTTTGACAACTTTGAAAACTCAAAAACCAAAAAGTTTTTATTTAACTTTTTTTCGTAGATCGTATTTATTTATCGTCGTGAATATGCAGTCAAACGTTGTCGGTGAAATTTGCGGACACTCTGATGTATATACTAGGTACTATTTATTTATTTTTATAACAGTTGTATTTAATTTCTTGTTTAATGTACTCTCTATATTTACATTTAGAAGTTGGGATAAAAAAATTCCGCTTTACTACCCATTCCTACGCCACTGACCTACAAAAATTAGTAAATTTTACAGTAAATTATGCACATATGTAAATGATAACACCACACCAAATTTGAATCAATTCCTTATAAGCATAGTAAAAATTTCGTAAATAATATGATTTTAACAACCGACCAATACGGTGCTGTACAATGAAAACGGTGAGACTTAGACCCTTGCTTTATAAGGCAATTCTGATTATTTATTGAGTTCTATTTGTGGTTAAAGTTTGATTCACTCGAACTGAAACACCCTGTATAAAGTACAATTATAAACATAAATGAAGCCCATATAGACTTAATAATAATAATCTTTATTTTGTAAAAAATATCAAAATCTCCAATCAACTTGTGTTGAAACTTTTTTCTCAACTTGTAGAATTTAGAATGTTCCGGAATTGACGTCCCGAAGATCCTCAACTTCCCACCATTCACACGTACCACTATCGCTGGCATGTTGGAGGACATCTGGGTTGCATTCGGAGCATACAACCAGTAGCATACTATTAAACAAGTTTTATGTGTCACAAAAGCATATTATAATTAGGAAAAAACTTACCTGTCTTTGAGGTATTGCTGTAAATTAACGGACAGTGTTAGTCGGTTTGTGATGTTGCACAGATGCGTATAACAGCACATATTCATCGTGGCAGTTTTAAATACGCAACTAATTGTGTCATTAATACTATATGTCTATTTATATGCGTTTAACAGGAACACTGATAGCCGCAACAGCAGTGTCGAGAATATTTGCAAGTTGGTATAAAATAATTAGGCCTGGCAGCATGTGATAACAAATAATTAGTTCTAATAGGAAACCGTTAAAAAGTAATAAGCACTGGCCGGATGTGATAAGAATTGTCACAGTCAAACTGGCGATAGCACTTTATATTAGGGTGGGTCAAAAATATTCGACTATTTTTTTTTACTTTATACTCTGAAAAATAGGTTGCTAGACACCTCTAGAAAATTCTCTCCAAATATGAGCTCTTAATTTTAATAGGAAGGTTCTCCGCTTTATAGTTTTCCATTTTTTCCTCAGTATTAGAAAAAAAATTCATAAGGTTGAAGTTTGATTATTTTAAAACAAATTTCTGTTTTGATTATGAATTTTATAACTCGTTAACAAACTATTTTATATTATTTATAAAGAAAATTTTTTACAGTGAAAGTGTACGAATATTTTATAAATGTTTGAAATTTTATAATTCACTTGATAATTAAATAAAAAAACTTTTTAATAACAAAGTGAACAATTTTTTTCTTTAAGATTAACACTTTTCATAATAAATTTCTGACAAAAACGTTATTTTTTCAAGATTTAATGAATTGTTGACTCTCAGTCAGAAATAATGCACTAATTTTTTTTCGATGTAACCAAACATGATTACGACTAAAAAAAAACTAGAAAAATAGTTTAAAACATTTCTCTATTCATAGAAACTCAAATTTGTATAAACTTCCCTGAAACTCATAAACTAAATTGAAATTTTCCGAATTATTAATCAAAAACTGTTAAAATTGGCGTGCATTGAAGTTTGACGATGAATATCTTTTAAACGCTTTATTTAATCGACCATTTTTGTAGAGCAGTTAATTTCCTACAAAACTATGAATTGCGCAACTCATTATGATTTTTTGTTAACGAGTTATAAAATTCATCAGCAAAAACAGAAATTTGTCTGAAAGTAATAAAACTTTAACCTTTAATATCTTTTAAATGGTGAGGTTTACGAACGAATTGTAAGAGACCTTTTTTGTAGAGCGTTCAATTTCCTACAAGTATATGAGGAGAGATATTTTTAACAAACAGTTGATAGAGAGATATGAATTTTTTTTTCTAATGCTGAGGAAAAATGGAAAACTGTAAAGCGGAGAACCTTTCTATTAAAATTAAGAGCTCATATTTGGAGAGAATTTTCTAGAGGTGTCTAACAACCTATTTTTTAGAGTATAAATTTAAAAAAATGCTTTACTAGAACAAGAAGGCGTTTTCTAGCAGTGAAAGGGTACATTTTGTCTAGCATTTTTTCCACCAAAGGTAAGTACATAATTTATTGCACTAGGTAAGTTGAGACCTACTCATTAACGGTTAAAAATAATTTAGATATAGCAAAGTAAAAATTATATAATAGTAGTTAGATATTCTTTAAGCGCGTAGTAATAATAGTTGATTCGCAGATGTGAGAATAGTACATAGTCATTTTGTGCCCAACATTATTATTATTATTATTATTATTATTATTTTTGTTTTATTGAAATATTTGAAAGATGGTAAGACTGTCCAATTAATGATGTCATGACAGCGTACAAATCTTATGTTAATCATAGCAGAAATGATTCATTAACGTTTGGTTTACTCATTTATTTTACTCCTTAATTATTATGGAAAGATATAATATTTCAAATAGCTAACATATTAACAACAGCGAGAAAAACCTTTAAACCAATGAATTTTTTTAAATAAATCATTTTAGTTTACTATCATTTTCTTCGAGATTCTAAAGAGTTGATATGGAGAACAGGCATACCCCTGCCCCCCTAGCTACGCCCATGTTAACAATGTACCGAGGCAGGAGGGTGCCTTGAAATTTTCCGCAGCATTTTCAGAACATTACAACATATACAGTGTGTCCAAGATAAGAATGGGATAGCATTAGGATCTAGAAAATGGTAAGAGATACGGAGTACCTCAAATTAGAAAAAAATTGTGTTTTTATACCTAACAATATGCTGTTTAGAAAGTTTTAGACATTATTTACATTTGATAGTTTTATTAAGAGGTTGGGGTAATACCACAGAACAGTAAGTATTCCAAAACATACAACAGAGGGTAGTAAACTAGAGATGAATGAATTCTGGAATTGGCTTGGTGCAAAAGTATAGCTGTCCTTACCGATTTAACTATACTGTGATATAAACCAGCAGCACTGCATAGTGACGTCAGCAGTTCTCAATAGTATTGTATTAAAAAAGAAAATTATGCTTGTTTAAATTAGACCTTTTTTATCACATTTTGAGAAATAGAAAAATACCTATGGATTTTTCAGATCATAACTAGATTAACTAGATATTAGCGAATTCTACAAATACAGGTACAAAATCACATGTCGGCTTCTGTTCCAATCAGGTTTTTGAGTTTCGACCAATGTGTTTTTCAAGGAAGGTGTTGTTTTACTTCATATTTACGTGTTTGTAAAATATAGGATACCAATCCTATATTTTGCAAAGACTCTTTACACTTAGTTGTTAACAAATCACACAGATCACATTTGTACATTTCTATTTAAGAAGACTCTTTATGCTTCGACACGTGAGAATTAATAGAGCTCCTGTATTTGGTTTCAAAATCGCAGTCATTACACCTGTACATTTGAACCTGCAAAGGGTCTTTATGTTTCAGTTGGTGTTGTTTGATATAACGCTTGTATTTAGTTTCGTAATTACAGTCATTACACCTGAACATTTCAACCTGCAACGGATCTTTATGTTTCAGTTGGTGCTGTTTCATATTGCTCCTGTATTTAGTTTCGTAATTGCAGTCGTCACATCTGTACATTTGAATCTCTGAAGGATCTTTATGCTTCAGTCGGTGCTGTTTGATATCACCCTCGTATCTAGTTTCGTAATCACAATCATTACACTTGTACATTTGCACTTGCGAAGGATCTTTATGCTTTAGTTGGTGCCGTTTGACATAACTCCAGTATTTAGTTTCGTAGTTGCAGTCGTTACACCTGTACATTTGAACCTGTGACGAATCCTTATGTTTCAATCGGTGCTGTTTGATATTCTTCTCGTATTTACTTTCAAAATCGCAGTCATTACACCTGTACATTTGAACCTTCAAAGGGTCTTTATGTTTCAGTTGGTGCTGTTTGATATAACGCCTGTATTTAGTTTCGTAATTACAGTCATTACACCTGAACATCTGAACCTGCAAAGGACCTTTATGCTTAAGTTGGTGCTGTTTCATATTACTGCTGTATTTAGTTTCGTAGTTGCAGTCGTTACACCTGTACATTGGAACCTGCGACGAATCCTTATGTTTCAATTGGTGCTGTTTGATATTCTTCTCGTATTTAGTTTCAAAATCGCAGTCGTTACACCTGTACATTTGAACCTGTGACGAATCCTTATGTTTCAATCGGTGCTGTTTGATATTCTTCTCGTATTTAGTTTCGTAATTGCAGTCGTTACATCTGTACATTTGAACTTCTGAAGGATCTTTATGCTTTAGTTCGTGTTGTTTGATAACATTCTTGTATTTAGTTTCATAATCGCAGTCGTTACACTTGTACATCTCAACTTGTATCGAATCCTTATGTTTCAATCGGTGCTGTTTGATATTCTTCTCGTAGTTAGTTTCGTAATCGCAGTCATTACATCTGTACATTTGAACCTGTGACGAATCCTTATGTTTCAGTCGGTGCTGTTTGATATTCTTCTCGTATTTAGTTTCGTAATCGCAGTCATTACACTTGTACATTTGAACTTCTGAAGGATCTTTATGCTTCAGTTCGTGTTGTTTAATAAGATTCTTGTATTTAGTTTCATAATCGCAGTCGTTACACCTGTACATCTGAAGCTGCGAAAGATCTTTATGTTTTAGTTTGTGCTGTTTGAGAGCATTCTTGTATTTAGTTTCGTAATCGCAATTGTTACATCTGTACATTTGAACCTGCGAAGGATCTTTATGCTTCAGTTGGTGATGTTTGATATCATATTTGTATTTAGTTTCGTATTCACATTCGTTACACTTGTACATTTGAACCTGCGAAGAATCTTTATGCTTCAGTTGGTGTTGTTTGATAGAACTGCTATATTTAGTTTCGTAATCACAGTCATTACATCTGTACATTTGAACCTGCGAAGGATCCTTATGTTTCAGTTTATGTCGTTTTATATAACTCCTGTATTTTGTTTCGTAATTACAGTCGCTACACCTGTGTAGTTGAACCTGTGAAGGATCTTTATGTATCAACTGATGTTCGGCAAAAAGTATCTTATCCTTTGATTCGTAGATGCAACCATCGCATTTATAAATCAACGGTTGTGAAGTATCTTTACACGGCAATGTGTTGTCTTTGGTTTTATCGACACACTCATCATTGTTTGCATGTTTGTGTTGTATATAATGACTAGTAAATCTGGTCTTCCACTCCGTTTCGAAATCACAGAAGTTGCATTTGTACAATCGTGCTTTGTGTTTTACCTGACGCCTAACAAAGTTAGACCTGTACTTTGTCTCATAATTACAGGACTCGCACTGGTGCGTACGTATTTCTGAAGGGTCTTTATGACTCAACCGGTGCCTCTGAAGTAATTTCTTATTTTCAGTTTCATACTCGCACGATTCACATTTGTGCACTTCAGAATTGTTCTCGTGTCTCGCACAGCTTGCCGCTAAACAGCTCTTGCTTGCAGTCTGGTAAATACATATATCACTTTTGTACAATACTTGGGCCTCATGCTCGGTTTTTGTATTACATTTGTTTTCCGGTCCATTCTCTTCTGCATCTTTACAGTTATTCTTCATGAATGGTCCAATATCGGAGCCCTGTAGTAGAGTGTCACTGAAAAAAATGCATATACAAGGTACTTTTCAAAGTGAGGTTTTAAATTTAAGAGGTTATAGGGGATGCCAAATGTAGTTATAACTTTTGGACTCCACAACGCATTTTTAATTTTTATTATCACATAAATCAAATTTTTGTGGACAAATTAGATTTGTAACAAAAACACAAAGAAATAAAAATAAATACTGAAGTTTCAACGTCGCCTGCAAAAAAATAAGTACTTAGCGGTATGGGTATTTTTTACATTTCTGCAAATACAATTACTTCAGTTACTAAAAGTGAAAATATTTTCAAATAGAATCTATATGAATTTCATTTAAATTGGACGAAGCATTTTAGAATTACATGCAGAAAAATCAAAATTTTTTGGTAACTTTGATGCAAAAAATGAAACAACTTTGCATAAAGGCAAGATATATTAAAACATAATATTTTAGAGGGTTTGAGACGGTTCCTATGTAGAACTAAAACTATCAGTGGAAGATGCAAAATTCCACCAATGAAAATTTGTTCTTAAAAACATCCCTACACCACAGCTCAACCATTCCATTTGAAATTTTGGAGTGAGAGCTTCTATGTCGGTGAAAGAAGCAGTGCATTCGTTGTATATTAGAGCTGTATCTTTCCCGACTGTTAACACGAGGTAATAACCTGTCCAGCAATACGCAATTCAGTTGGTATTGGTATCTGGAATTGGACCTTGCAAGTGTTTTTTGCGTACCACTATTTCCTTTTGTTGAGGTGTTTTCCAGCGAGTGCGCGAAAATTGGATTCGAAGGTATCGTGTGTGCATCGGTGGACATCTCGAGCATATGTTGCAGTTTGTTTTGTACAAGTGCGTTTAAAAATTACTAAATTTTGCTTTTTGGCAAGTTGTTTTTGGCTAAATTATTTTTAATATGTATGATTATTTGGACAACGTGAATCTTTGGGTACTTTAATTACATATTTTTCAATTCATAATTTGATAAAAAGTTAAGTTCCTGATTTAAGTGATTCATAATTTTACTAAAATTCGAGCTAAAATTTAAGCACAACAATATCTTCGTACTACAAAATCGATACATTTTGTTTTATTTATTTAAAACCTGGAAAACAATTGTCTTGAAATTTACTAAATGTTTCATAATAATAGTTGTTTACATTTTTTCCGTAGGATAAGTTTGCCGCTTGCACACGTGGTATGCATCAGCTGTGTAGCGCTGTTGTGATGAAACTCCCCAATATTAATATTTGCTGTATTTAGAAAACTGTTAATCTTGTGCCCCTGTAATATACAATGTTTTTGTTCATTTATGATTTCTGGTATCGAATAGTGGAATTTATTTGATAAAAATTTTTTAGAATATTTTTTTGAGTCTGCATTAGTTTAATACATTTAAAATTGAGTTAAAGATGTATAATCTGTACTGCGGTTTTCATCATGCTAGAAAAAATTTAGTACACCATGAAAATTTAGTACAGTTTGCTGTACACACCAAGTACAATTTTTCTTAAAGCACAGGCTACCTCCAACCCTCCACCATTACTCGACCGAGTACACGCGCTCGACCGTTTTTGAGCATGTTTGAAGGAATTTTTCACCTATTTCACATAATTTTGTTGGAAAATTAGAATATACGTTTTGTAGCATTATACTTCTACTTTTAAAATCCAGCTGAAAAATTAAAAGTGAACCACCTCCAACACATCCAGATACTTTGCAAAATAATGCTCCAAAAAATTCAAATTGCAATTGTGCCGAAACTAATGGTCCGATAGCGGCTGCTTTGTGCACACTTATAGTACATATAATTTACTACTTTTGTGCACAGGGTCAGCTCTACAACTTAAAAACTAGTGGAGTAATGAATTTTTAGAAAAACACTAAATTTTCCGATTTTTCCGAGTTTTCTGTTTCTGATTATCCGATCGTTTTATTTGTATTTTGGTTCTCTACAAATGGTCTTATTATAGCATTCAAATTGCTTTGTTAGTTTAGGTTTTATAGGCAAAAAAACTAAAAAGAAAATGCTTTTTGCATAAAAATGTTTATTATAAAAAATTTAATAATGGTTAATTGGAGTAGGAAACATGCATATATCTACAAAATGTCTTTTATATGATGGAACAGTCCATTTGCTACTACTATTTTTGTCACAAAATCACTGGTTCTTTGATTGGCCTGAGGCGCAAGTTTAACTTTTTTCCTTTTCAATAGGGTAGAAAATGTCATTGAATAAAAGGAAAAAATCAGATTAAGGTTGTTTCTTGTTATTGATGTCATTTATGAATTTATAGTTTTGTTTTGTATATGATTTTTTATATTTTTACACTAACAAAATGTTGAGCCCACTTTTCAGTCGTCCTTAATAGCTATAAAAGAAAAACATTTGGCAACCCTATAACCTCCACTCATATACTTTTTATTGTCATTGATCCCTCAACCATTAATTTACAACCATAATTGATTACCTCTATGGGGATGATGTCACCATAATACATTCAATGATATATTTATATTTAAGGAGGTTCGATACCGAAAAAAAAATGGTAAGTTTTCAAAGCAATTGAAATCTGTTAATAAATATGCAAACTGTCTCGTGTAAAAATATCAGATTGATTGCCAATGTAGTTTTTTTGAAAAATGATATTAAAAATTGTGCTCTTATACACAGGCTCTTAAGGGAGTTGGGGCAAAAACTTTAATCAAACGTGAATATTGCTCTTAAAAATGGTTAGGATTGGGAAAATAAAATTGTAATTAAAGAATTAAATATTACTAAACATTTTAAAACAATAAAAATATGCACTTACAATGTAATTATTGATAATGGAATAAATATATAAGGTTTTGACAAATTTGAACAAACATCTGATCCAATGAAAGGAAATATGGCAACACTGTATGCTGTATTTAACGCTTTGACTGACGCGCTATATTTGAATAGCTCGATTATAGACTATAAAATTATTCCAGTTGAAAACATAATTATGTAGTAATAATTAATATTAAATAAATTTTTCGTGATCTAATGCAATATAATAGCAATTTGAAACAAAAATTGAAAGGATCGTTTTGCAAAACGAACTGTTAGATGTTCTGTCATAATCTTCAATTTGACAAGGCGACGTCTCACTATCATACACTGAACTTCTTGATAGTTATCATATGGATTCTCGGTTTGCACATTATACTTTTTTCTCATCAATCCACATTCTGTTTCATACGCATTTTATATTACTTTTCAGTCATTACTTTTCCTTTGTACCTTGGATGTTCATTCATGTTTACGGAATATGCGCAAAGTTGACAGTAATGACAGTTGACCCAACTTCTACCACCACGCCATAACAATGTTGCCAGATTTCATTCATAATTTTACAAGCTCTTAATAAATAGACACTTTTATTCAAATAAAAAGTTAATTGCCGGGCATTAAACACGAAAAATATATGCAAGCTAATATGTGTTGTATAAATTTCATTCGTATATATTATATTTAGCTCACTCAAATTAGTTTATGTAAGGTTGGTACTACAACGAAACTACCGTGTATAAGCATAGGCTTCCCTCCCGCACCGCCTGCCCCGCAAGAGATGTATCGAACATCCTTAATTTTATAAATTATGAGAGTAAGTCGACCAGATACCATGCCATTTTTTAAATTAATATTAAAATAGTCCTCTTACCTCCTTTCCTCATCCTCCGATTTTATGTCAACACTTTCAACTTTGATTGACATTTCTTCATCTAGATATTCACTCTTAACGAATAAATCAGATGGTAATGTATCTATCTGACATTCTGTTGCTGTTCTATTAAGAATACATCTAATTTTTTCCTGTATTTCCAAGCAATTTTTTAGGAAACTGTTATGTGTGCAGAGGGAATCAAAGCATGGCATGCATACGATGGGATCTTTGACGATGGTTACATTCTACAAAGCAGTTTTATTAAATTATGGGAAATGCAAGTATTCAATATTGTTCATACCACTTCAGGAGCCAATTTCTGAATAGTTTCGAGCTCCTCTTCATGTATGCACATAAACTCACTTTTCACTGGTTGCATACACAATCGACATATTTTCTGACTGCACGAAATATTAACTAACTCGCTTCTCTTTTCCTTCAGATAAACTTCTCTTATGTCAAGCTGTAACATTGTTTCACGATCCACATATGACATAATTATGTTATTAGTATTCAGACATTTTGTCTTGAATTCTAACGCTGCAGATAATTTTCTTCTGCAAGTATTACATATAACTTCTTTGCTCTCACTATCAAATTCCTGAAATATTTTAAATCATACAGAAATAATTGGCAGAAAATATTAATTAGTTAGATTGTCGAGATGTATACAAATTGATACAATAGAAACTAAATCTTTTACCGACTTACCAGTTTCAGCAAAAGAACATCCAGAATATCTCTATTAGCGTTGTCTATTACTTCAAAACCTTTAACTGTTATAGTTTGAACTGTTTGAAGGCAAAGCATACACGAAATTTCTTGAAAATTGGTCATTATAACTTTCTTGATATGAAAATATAAACGTGTTGGAGTTGGATCATCGGTTGTATCCATAGAAAATATAGTACTTAACGCTATATTTTCTATGGTTGTATCGCAAGCAGTTAACCCTAGATAAAACCCAAGGCAGAGACAACTCGCAAGGACATTTATAATACATGTATTATAAATATCCTTGGATAAAACAAAAGTTAACTTTCTATTAAGTTAACTAACAGATCACCAAACCGAGGATCAAAGTTTGATCTTCAATCAGTGAGTATTCTGTTGTATGGACATCAATCTGCAATCAGGTCGAGTTCAAATGATCCGTAAATTTGTCTAGTAACCTTGATGTTGGCTACTTTGGTACTTTGTCAATGATAAAGCGCATGTACCAAATTTATTGATTTATTGCTACCGAGTGTACTACCGAGCAAAAGTTCAAAAGTCCTGAACACATGAAAATAATGCGGGAATTTCTACACCAATTTTATTTATAAAAGCATCGTAGTGAAATAAAGATTAAGTGTGTATTATATTTAATTTTGAATCTTTTAATTGTTGATTTGTATACTAACTTGCAATTAATAAATATAAGTATGTTTTTTAGATACTGTAATTTAAGAATGTAATCAATTTTTAAATTTGTTTATTTTGTAGCTTGTTGTAGTAATTATGGCTGACAAAATTAAAAGTGCAACTAATTTTACATCCAATGAAGAATATCTTTTAACTGTTCTGCTCTAGTTACCGTTTCTTTATTCTTTATTTTCGTTAGTTTATATTGTTTATTTTGTCAACTGTCAACTATTGAATGCAGAATTATTGTTCTTCTTCTTGTTATAGTAGTATGGTGCGAACAAGAATGGTAAAGTCTAGTTTACAATTCGCGTACTCAGAATAAGAATTCCTGGGAAAAAAGTGGCCGTTAACAATTTTTTTATAGACACTTTCAATCTACTTTTTCGGAAATTGGCGGTGTTACAAAGCATACACTATATAGAGAGAATTCTCAGGTATAGAATTTGTTTAAAGGTTTCAGCACTCCCGGTGGATGGACCAAAAATTATTTTCTTTATCGTGCATTGAGCTTCTCATATTAACGATTTTACATTTGCAAATGCTGATTGTATTAAGTTAAATTAACATTATCGATAAGTTAAACGTTGAGCATACCATAAGTTATTAAATAATAATAATGAAATATGTACAAAATTATTCATTTTTCAACAAGAACACATGCGTATTAGCGATCGAATAAATTATTGTTTAACACAAATATGAAGAAATTCTGGATTCTATCCAGGCAAAGTACCGTTATTTCGTACTATTCGATCCGCTCCCGAATAGGACAAAGTGGGAGATCCCGTATATTAAATTTTGTGTGAATTTGTTTAAATTCGTTAAATATGTACAATTATATTTTTAACAAATTCATATGATTCTAGTGTTAACATTTTAATATTTTTTATATAAATATATGTACAAAAAGAATATTAAAAATTTCTGCCGTTTTTATATAGGTCAGTAGTTCATCTCCCCCAGGGCACCGTCCTGTCCCCACACCTATACACCATTTACAACTCCGACATCCCACATCCCCCCAACACCAACATATACTTATACGCCGACGACCTGACAATCACATCCCAATCCGTAGATCCTAGATATTCCGTCTACCTCCTCCAAAGCTCCTTAGACCAACTTGAAACCTGGTGCAACAGGTGGAAAGTCAAAATTAATCCCAACAAAAGTTCGGCTATCCTTTTTACCAAACGAAAAATCCCACAAAACCTTGACAGACTGACACTATCCCAGGAACCCATCTCCTGGAATCGACAAACACGATACCTGGGCGTGACGATGGACCAGCGTCTCACGTGGAAACCGCACATCGTGGAGACGGTGGCGCGAGCGAAGACCACCAGGGCTAGGCTCTATCCCTTACTCAAAGGTGGAAACACCCTCAGTTTAAGGAATAAGCGAACGCTTATCAAGGTGGTACTTCAACCGCAGCTAACCTACGCCTCCACGGCGTGGGGTCACGCGGCAAAAAGCCACTTAAAGTCATTATAGACTGTGGAAAACATAGCCCTCCGCACGGCCACCGACGCGCCCTGGTACGTAAGAAACACTGACATATTACGAGACTTACAATACACAAACGCTACACAGACAATAAGACAAAACGCGGAGAAACGATTTGACGTAGCCGCTAGACATGACAATCCCCTCCTCAGGCAAGCCGTTGACTACGTACCCGACGTGACCGACAAACACAAAAGACCTAGACACCAACTTTTTGACCCTGGGTGACCACCCCAATGCCCCCCCCTGCCCGCTAACCTTTTCTGTTTCAGAGACAGCCAGGATCAAGAAACGAAGACAACGACACACACACACACACATACACACCCCCCATACCCTCCTTAACCCTCCCCTCCCGCGCTAGCCTAAGGGCCACCTTAGCAAAGCGCATCCCAGGCTGCATAGCCGCACTACCCTACCCAACCATACCACACTAAACATGACACTACCCCCGGGGTTTACACAGACGAGCCGGCGAAGCAAGAAGAGCGCCAGAAGAAAGGGCCCTAGCCGGCGGGGCCCAGCCAGGACAAAAGGAGGTCCCACAAAGCGCCTACACCGGCCGCATTTGCGGTCGGGGTAGACGACGGATGGGGCCCACCTACGAAGGCTGTCCAGGCCTACACGAGATGAGGCAGGATAAAGAGGGATAATCCCCCTCGATCCCAAATCATTGAGGCCAATTTCTAGCCATAGAATAATGGCGCGCGCGGAGTAGTTCATCGGCCTGTTGGCCTGTCTATTGAAGTGTCACGTGCTGACGAGCAATTGATTTTATAAGTTACTATTAAAATTAAACTATTAAAAGCGGAAATTGTATATTTTATTACTTTGTTACCTATTATGATTTTTGGTTGTTGTCGCAAGTTTTTTTTTCCGAATAATTTATTTCGATTTCATATATCATACTTAATCCAACCTAACTTACGTAAGTAGTTTTTGTTTTACCAAAATTTCGAACATACATTTCTTGTTAGTTTGCAATCTCCGTCCAGTAAAGGCGGAGTTTGGATATTCTATTTGGGAAAAAAGGTATATCGTAATTTTCTATTTAACTATTTTATTCAGTGGGTCCAGCGCGTTGTTGACAGTGAAGTCTATTTACTACTATTGAGTTCACTGGTTGTTGAAGACAAAATTGACATATGACAATAATTGACAACATAAGTGAAAGGTTAACAAATAGGTATTTATTTTCAACAAATGTTGAAAGAAATTATTAAAAACAAACATGGTAATAAACACATATAACGACATATAAACGTGTCGCTAAAAAATTCTAAACAAGCTATCAAAATGGAAAGTGATGAACATAAAGACACACAAGAAGTATCCATCAAAATAGAAGGCAATGAAGTGAAAATTGAAGAAAATTGGGAGGAATTTAATGACAGTTTGATTAAAAGTGATGAAATTAATGTAAAATGTGAAGAAAATCCAGGGAACTGGTAAAGCGAATTTTAAACATTCTGAATAGTAGTTTTTGTACAAACATTTAATAGCAAATTTTCAATTGTCATTTGAATTACGAAATGATATTTTAAATTGCATGCCTAAAATTTATATTTTTCAAGTATATGCCTCCTTATGCGTGCAAATTTTCTGTTTCTAAAGTAAGTTCATTGTTCTCTGATTCTAAGATTTAAGCGCTTCGAGGTTCTACTAACATAATATTTACAAAGTATAGTGTAAATGCAATCGATTGAATTTTTATCTCATTTTCCGCTCGATTTTTGATAAAATTGTCCATAGTAATTTGAAAAACTAAACCTATTACCATTTTTTTTATTTTGCAGATATATAGAATGGTCACATTTAAAGTGTACACCATTAGTGTATCTCCCGAACTAGAATTAAAAAAATACCAACTTTCATTACTTTCAATAATATAAAATATACCTATTTTGTAATTTAACCAAACCTGATATCTTCTAGTTTGGGAGATAATAATGGTGTACACTATAAAAGTAACCACCCTGTATATTAACATTTTGTTGTTGTCTTTGAAAATGATTTTTATTTTCAAAATTTATTTGAATATTTACCTTGTACGTATATGCAAATACTATTTTATGGTACCTTTTTTGGCAACTACTTCGACGTTTGTACAAAAAATTTTGCCCGTAACATAGCGAGATAAATCTCTAGGCACGTGAAGTGTTGTCAATTTTCACATCACTTTCCTGGTCTTCTATTTTGCAAAAAAATAACTTATATTCTTTTTTTTTCAGTGACTTTGCTGTAGATAACACAAATGTCGAATCAAGTAAATGGAACCACATTCCTGTAGGAAAAATAAAAGTTGAATATTCAAGCGTGTACATATGCCAAGAGACGCAATTATACAAATGTGACCGTTGCGATTACGTGACCAGTTACGAACAGAATCTAAAGGGTCACCGTTGGTCCAAACACCGAGCGAAGGCCCCCGACCAGTCCTACAAATGCGATAAATGCGATTACATAGCAAAATACAAGTCAGCATTCGCTAATCACCAATTAAAACACCGCGACCCATCAGAAATACCGATGTACAAATGTGACAAGTGCGACTATGAGACGAAGTTCAAGAAGATTCTGGCCCGCCACCACCGAAAGCACGAGGAAAAGGAAGTCCAACTGGTGTACAGTTGCGACGAATGTGCGTACGAGACGACAGTGAAGAGCAGCCTCACGAAGCACCTGCTGAAACACAAGGCAATGTCCGAGACACAAGTTTACACCTGCGACAAGTGCGATTACAAGACTAAGTTCGCGGACTACATGAGGCACCACCAATTCGTACACAAAGATCCCACGGAGATCAAAATGTACTCGTGCGATAGGTGTGATTACAAGAGTAAGTACAAGAGCGGCTTGAAACGGCACATGCTGAAGTACGAAGATCTTTCCAAACTGCAGATGTACAAGTGCGATAAATGCGACTATGAATCCATATATAAAAATTGCCTGGCGTCGCACCAGTTAAAACACTTGGACCCCTCCCAGGTTCGATTGTACAAATGCGTTGAGTGTGGTTTCGAGACCAGATATAAAAACAGCCTTAAGACGCACGAACTAACCCACAAGGATGTTTCGGAAGTGCACGTATATGCGTGTGACCAGTGTAATTTCAAGACCATCCAGAGAAGTAACCTTTTGCGCCATCTGCGGAAACATAAAAACTCTGCCCACCCAAAGTGAACATTTTCCTGTAACAAATATTCTCCACTTATAGTCCAGACGGTATCTGTTTCAAAAAGTCCATATTTGGGTGAATTGTATATCCATGGAGATTTTTGGCTTTCAAATATCACTAGAAATGAAAATTTATTCTCTGCTTCCCCCACTACCACCATCCGTACGATTTTCTTGAATTTCTCGCTTACATAAGTAACTTGAAACACGTTTTAAAGTAGGTTGCCAATGAAGAAAAGTATTACAAACTAAGACCTGGTAAGTACTCGGAATACCAAAGGTATTTTTCGAAAAATTAGCCCGAATGCCCCAGTACATTTAGTGTAAATGACGGTTAACTTTGATCGGCTATAACTACGTAACTAATTGACTAATCGATCCGTTTTTATTTTAAAGAAGCTCCTTTCCAATAACTTTTAAAACCTGCTTTAAAAATTTTGATTTGATTGAATATTCACAAAGTTATTCTATCTAATTGTTTATAACTACAAAAATTCGACCAATGTTTAAACAAGCGCCAGAGCTCTCCTAACTGACGGATCCGAATTTTTCAAAAACGTTTGAAAGCTTGAGAGCTCTTCTATATGTGATTAAATTTTTAAGTATCTAAGGGCCTTGGTTTTTGCAGTGTAAAATTTTGAAAATTTGCAATTTTATTTCAAAATCTGGATTGCAAAATTATTATGCAAAATCTATCGAACCGATTTTGATAAAATTTGGTGTGATTCTACATAACATGAAGTTTTCTTGTGCCAAGTATGAAGGTCCTATACCCAATTTAGAGACCCCAAAAAAATTCCCTAAAAAGTAGTTTTTTTAATACCATTTTTGGTAATTTTTTCGATTTTTACAGTAATAATCACGATTCATTCGATTTGTAACTAGTCATATTTTGAAAAAAAATTTAATTACAAACATTTTTTTCCTCTTTCATTTTCGCCTAAAATCAACTCTTGAAAAGGTATATAATTAAATAGAAAGAAAAATATAATATTTTCCGAATTTTTTTAACATATTGTACCGCCAAAAGTTAAGCCCACGTTTTTTTAAGCGCATAGAAAAATTTTCATTTCTAGTGATATTTAAATGCCAAAAAGTCAAAAATCTCCGTGGATATACGATTCATCCAAACCAAAACAGATACCGCCTAGTCTATTAGGCATTTTGCCACTTGTGAAGAAAATTATTGAAATACGAGTTTTGATCAACAAGTAACGGGAATTTTTAATTTTCTCAGAAAGTATTTAATCCTCACTTTTTGTCTTGTTGAAAGTAAAGAAACAAAAAACAAAGTTGGCCGATCAAATTGAAAATTGAAAATCTCTTCTCAATAACTTTCTTAAGTAAATATTTTTTATATATTTAGAAACAAAGGTACTTTACTCTTGACAATTTTTGAAAATTCTTCCTAAAAACACCCTGTACATTAATTAATTGGACTAATTTTTTCAACTTCCTAGCGTAAGACCAAGTAGAGATGATGCAAGAGTTACCAGATCTATTTCATGATTTCATGACAAACCCGGAGACGGGACCCATTTGTAAAAAAAAAAAGACAATCGGGAAATGTGACCCAGGAACATGGATTTCGGGGGTAGGGCGTTGTATAAAAGTCGAAAAATTCACGATTTTCCCGCAACAAACGAAAGCCAGAGAAATGACATGAAGACGTACCATCAAAACCCGTAGATCTGGCAAGCCTAGATGATACTCAGAAGTGTCTACGCCTCCGCCTGGGGTTGGATTTTGTTGAAATAATTTGTTGGGGTCCCTGGCTAGTGAGACTCCTGGGAAGGCATAGAACGTTGTAATGCGGAGAAAACTAATTAATTTTTGTTTGTTTTTACAAATTCTTACTTTTTGTAAACGTCACAAACATTTTCGTAAAATAAATAAAAGTAGGATTTATGTATTTAACGTGGCCCGAGATTCAGTTGTCGATTCGTTTGTGGAGTGCGGTGTAAAACAAGAAAGACTAACGATTCAAGATTCTAAACTCTCAAAAAAAACTAACTGCAACTGCTGTATGTGCTGTAACTGACTGACTGACTGCAAGTGGTGTAATTAACTGAATGACGACCGCGCGGTGGTCTAATTAATTTTGGTCGGACGGGGGACTGAACGCCGTTCGCTGCTGCCTGCGACGTTCTGTAGGGCCCTGCACGGAGCAATTTGTGCTTGTTTTACATTAGATTTAATGTAAAATCGTTGGTTCGGTGACAGAAGCTCAAATTTCAACTTGAAAAATTTTTGTCATGTGCACTCAATCCGTGGACACACTGTACACGTAATTGTTGCACTGCAGTACTGAACATGTTTTTGATGTGTCTCTACTCTCCATACTTAAAAATAAATTGCGTTTTACATTTTTTCGAGGCAGTTAAAGCGTATTTTCAAAAATGAAAAAGTAAAGATAGTCAAATATAAAACCACATAAAAGCCAAAAGCATTCGTTGTTCTCGGGAATACAGGCTGTTACAAATTCGCTTCTCACTACAGGGATCTCGGAAACGGTAAGAGGTACGAAGTAGCTTAAGTGGGGGCAAGGTTGCGTAATCAGGGGACCAACATTATACCTCTAAAAAATCAAGGCTAACACGATTAGTTTTCGAAATATTTGAAAGAAACCGAAATTTTGGAAATCCGTTTTTGTTTAATTACAGCCTTATTTGAGGTGATATTGAAAAAAGAAGAACATTTCCTCATAGCCACTTTTTGCCCTCTATTGAATGGCATAATCAATTTTTATTTGTAACGTTTTGTCTCTCCAAGACCATCATCAACTTCATTTTTTTAAATACGACCCTGTAAATTTTTTTACATTTTTTGCAAGCCTTTATAACCCCCAATACTGTGCTGCCTCAGCCCGAACCAGATTCAGACGTTTTGTCTCGAAAAATTCATCTTCAGTGTATTCGTTCCAAATTTATCCAAATTTTTCTATTTAGATTTCTTTGTTTATTGAATTATCATATGCTGTAAGTGTCGTTAGACCCTGTGAAATCCATCTAGTTATTTAAACTTTTATCACCACGCATTAAAATAAAACATTATTAGAGTTTTATTCCCGTGTCCATAGTTATTTCTAGGCTTCTCGAATGCTCAAAATTCAAACAAATTCCGATCTTTATCTTTTTTTCAGGACATTCATACAAATACATCTGACATGCTCTTTCAGTTGCAGTTACAGATATAATAAATTCCGATAATATTACGCTGATTTTCATTTTCAACCTTTGAGTTATGTATGACCAGGTGATGGTAATAGTTAATAATAATAAATGTTTTATTGTAACGCATGGTGGTAATACATATGAGGAAGTGTTGTTCTTATTTCAATATCACCTCAAACAAGGCTGAAATGAAACAAAAACGGATTTCCAAAATTTGAATGAAAGTGCATTTATCGATAATATGATTCCACAATCCTGCTCGAGACGCAACTGTCGAGGAACACATAATTATTGGATAGAGTAGACTTCAATTTTCAACTAAGAATAACTTTATGCCCGAGAGAAAAGGGTGATCATTTTGAACAATTTCTATAACTTATCAGTGCAAATTGTATGTTGTTTCTGTTGTTTAAGTTGTTTGTTTTTCTATTAAATTATTCTTATTTCAACTTGTTTTCCGGATCGTCAAGTTTGACGTTTAAATTCATAGCCAACTTTTGAATTTTCGACGATTTTAAATAACGGGAAGCAACAATACGTATTATTAGTTATTTGTGTTTTTGTTGAAAACGACAGTTTTTTGAAAACTAGCAAGAGTAAGAAAAGTTTTAGAATTAAATTCTC
This sequence comes from Anoplophora glabripennis, assembly GCF_000390285.2. Lineage (NCBI taxonomy): Eukaryota > Metazoa > Arthropoda > Insecta > Coleoptera > Cerambycidae > Anoplophora > Anoplophora glabripennis. Next base: position 66,143 of record NW_019416273.1, on the reverse strand, counting down.
CATGAAATGAAGTAATAATTTTCCAGCCAACGGGTTAAAAAATTGTCGCATTTTAATGGTGCACTATTCCTTACCTTTAAAAGGCTTCAGTTGAACTCTACTGTCAATTAATGCTCTTGATACACTCACACCTGTACCAAATTTGGTTTTTCTAAGTTCAAGTACCTATAACCGAGATACTGATTTTTTCGAAAAGTGAAACCCTACTTTTAGGACAGGTGTGCAGATTACGATAAAGGTAAGTTGCTTTAAATCACCATATTTTGGATTCCCCTACACGCCCCTGATGTGTCGGTTCTTATGCGAAACACCCTGTATATTAAAACTTTCTTATGCATACATTTTTTACGAGACATATTGATTTAAATGGTACATAAAAATACCAGGGGTAGGAAAAAAAACGGCTGTAATCTAATAATTACATTTTATTAGGAGCTCCCATAGCACTGTTTACTCAGGCAAAATTATAAAACAAAATAACGTGTAATTTCAAGTGCGTAATAAAATTCATCCTACAAAATTCACTTCATCAAGCCAGAACCACTGTAATATTTTGCCACAAATTGTTGAACACAATTTAAATGATAAACATTTGTTTATGCTGCATTTAACAATGCACAACAAATGATTATATTTAAGATTTATTCACATAAAATTTAATTTAACAGTTAATTTTCAACTGTAAAAGTAGTTAAACCAAAAACCATATTTCTTCAACCAATAAGAATAGAGAAAATAAGTCACATGAAGCTACTCCTTTTTAACTGTATTTTAAAAGCCTAATTTGTGACATTTTACCGGAACTACAAGGCATTAATGGGAATTATTGTGCTCTAGAGTGCATTACTATGCATTATTACGACATTAGAGGGCATTACTGTAGGTTTACCCCTTGTATCATCCCCCCCCCCCCCCGTATCATTACCCCGTGTTTACCCCCGTATCATTTTGGTTAAAATTCCCGTTATATGATCGCCATCTATCTTAAAGTTTTTTGGTTTTTTATTTAGCTTTTATGACTTCTGTAACTTCTCTTCAACAAGTCACAATTTATTGTACCCCAAATTTTTGCTGCCAGTATACTTCTCGTCAAGCCTTCGCGTAAATCCTACTTGTCATGTATCACATTTCCTCTTGCTGGAGGTTCTGTTCTTATATCTCAACAAATGTTTTTTGAGACTGTTCTTATATTTAGTTGTGTAATCACAAATATCACACTTGTACGTTTGAACTTCTGATATATTTTTGTGTTTTAACCGGTGCTTCCTTAGAGTATCCTTATATTTAGTGCCATAACTACAGGTATCGCACTTATATATGTGGACTTCCGAAGGGTTTTTGTGTTTTAACTGATGTTTTTTCAGATAATTCTTAAGTTTAGTTTCAAACATACAAGCACCACATTTGTACATTTGGATTTCCGAAGAATCTTTGTGCAATAACTGATGCAGTTTTAGATTTCTCTTATACTTAGTCTCATAAGTACAAGTGTCACACTTGTATATTTGGATTTCTAAAATTTCTTTGTGATTCAACTGATGCAATTTTAAGCTACTCTTGTACTTACATTCATAAGTACAAGTATCACACTTGTACATTTGGATATCTGAAGGGTTTTTGTGTGATAAGTGGTGCCTCTTTAGATCACTCTTATGCTTAGTTTTATAACTACACTTATCACACTTGAACGATCGCACTTCTGAAAGATCTTTATGCACCAACTGATGTTTTCTCAGATCCACCTTAAATTTTGATTCATGTTTACGTTTATCACATTGGTACAATTGTGTATCTAATGAAGGCTCGCCGTTCTGAAATTTAAACTTTTCACTTTTTTGTATTTGTACATTGGAATCCATTGATGTCGTAATATTTTCAACAGATCCTGTCTCACGTTTAGGCATATATTTGTTCTTTATTTCTTCTCTATCTTCTGAAGAGCCTCTCATTTTGTTTTCAATTGATGAGCCATATGAATAAGAATCCCTGAAAAAATTAAAATTGTTTATAATGGAGTAAACATTAGATAAAAAAAGAGAGAGTGGAACAAACTTGATGTTAGTGAGATAAATTCCTGAGTTTTAGTCTCCTGTTGCTATTAATAACCTTGATTTCCTAAAAAAATTCACTTTTTTAAATTTTGTTATCTCTGCATCTGGTATATTATTTGAAAAGAAAAAATGTCTTTAATATTAGTGATATAGAACTTGATAGGTCTGTCTCTAGAGAAATGTGACCAAAAAAAAGTATAAAACCAAACGTGTGCGAATCATGGTACGTCTGTTAACATTTTTTTACAAATATTAACGCACCCAAAGCAAAGATAAACAATAAAATTGAAAAAGTACAATGCAAGAGGCTGAAACAGAATTATTTTTTCTGTAAAATCAAATAGTCTAAAAGCCTTAGGAGTCAATTTACCCTTAACCAATATACATTTTGAAAATCAATTAACCATCAGAGTTAATTTTTTTCAGTGCAAATGCTTATTTTAAAAAAAAATAACACGTTTAAACTTTTTTTATTATTGATAGTAAGCATTTTTGTTTCGGCAATTTTCCGGCAGCTCCAAAAGCGATTGGATTGAGAAGAATGGATCAAAATGCATGAAATAAACAGTCGTGACTGAATCTATTAATTCTACCCAAATTGAATCAAGTTAATAGGATACAGCCATGAAAACAGAAGGAAAATAAAAGGAATTCATTTAGAAATGTCACATACAGTTAACTTTATTGTCTGACAAATTCACATTACATTTTTTTGTGTTAATTGCCAGTTAAATAACGATATCTTGCAAAAATAAAAAACATGGGGTCTAGTGTTTCCTCACATTATTTTATTTTATAGTAATATCGGAAAATATTCCTATTAACATTGTAATTTGCAATTTTGAGAAATTTCACAATATATATTGGCAATAGCAAATTTTATAAATGATTCTACTCGAACCAGTTTAGAAATGTGTAACAATAATTAGTAGATTCGAAACAATTTACTTTAACTACGTCCAGTGGTGGAGTCGGATTTCAAGTAAAGGGGCAGTCAATAGAGTTTGTAGTTCCTGAATTAATGTCACTTTTTATAATTAATTAGTTAATTCAAAGGGTTCTTTTATCACAGTAAAGCTTTTTTTTTGCTATTACAAGATTAAATTCTTTATATTATTATTTAGGAAATATACGACTTTTAAAAAATCTTGAAGTAATAGCTAATCTTTTAAATTTCATTGAAGTTTCCTTACCTATCCTGATCGCCTTGCTCTACCTTAACTTCAGTCATTTCCAATTTAATACAAAACTGCTGCTCAAGACTTTCGTATTGTTCTTGCAAATCTTGACCATTTTCTTCCAGTTTTATTTCAATCTCTTCAGATTTGATATAAGACTGCCTATCATTAGATTTATATTTTTCCTGCGCTTCGAGGCATTTCTTTAAAAAATCGCCATGAGTATAAAGCGAATCAAAACATGGTCCGCATATAATAGGATCCTTGGTAGCACAGAAGTTCTAGGTAAAAAGATATTAGTGTTAATCTTTAATGTGTGCAAAAAGATAGCAAGACAGAGCTTCACAAATGTTGCCAGTTTGCTTTATAAACCTGTGTCAAATTATTAAGTTTGAAAGTTTACGATTAAAAAATAATTGGAGTTGACGATGATCCGAATAACGGAATAATATCCAAACAAAACATAAAGAAATAATGAAGATAACAAACATACGATTAAGTTAATGTTAGTTAAAGAACTTGTCACAATTTAGTTCTGAAAGACTAAAAGTTAAGAAAATTTTAAAAAACATCATTTTGTTGATACTCTTGTTAGTTCTCGATAACATTAATATCAAGAAAATTCAATTTATCAAAAAAAGAAAAATAAAAATTTCTTTGAAATATACTTACCACTATTGGTATATAAGTATCGATTATGTCAGCATCCACTTCATTTACTGACACAAATCCAACCGTTAGCAACTGAATACATAATCGACAAATTTTCTGATTTTCCGATATATCAGTTAACTGAATGTTCCCTTTCTCCTTTAGATAAACTTCTTTTAAGTCGACCAGTGACAATTTACTGCTGTCAATAACATATGGAAACATGATATCCTCGGTATCTATGCATACTAACTTAAACTTATAAGCGGCATATAATTTTACAGAGCACGATTTACATATTACATGTTTATTTCGCTCTTCTATGTTCTGAAATATATTTGTAATTAGAAATATTAAAAAACCTAAATATAAAGAAGAGTTATCTTAATATCTTGATCTTACCAGATTTGGCAGAACTACTTCTAGAACGTTCATTATGGCTTCGCCTATTACTTCGCAATTCGTGTCACTTATAACATTAAAACACAGACTACAAATTGCCTCCTTACAAAGTTGTGGGTGCATCTTTTCTGTTTTTTAAGAAATAGTTTAAAACATGAAAAATTCAAATTCTTACATAACCTACAACTGATATCATTGTTTCGCTTCGTGTTCTCTCACAGAACAAAATGTAATTAGTGTTGCCAAAGACCTATATTTTTTCGAGCGAGCAGTCCTGTCAAAAACGAGCGCGCGCCATTATTCCATGGCTAGAAATTGGCCTCAATGATTTGGGGTCGAGGGGGATTATCCCTCTTTATCCTGCCTCATCTCGTGTAGGCCTGGACAGCCTTCGTAGGTGGGCCCCATCCGTCGTCTACCCCGACCGCAAATGCGGCCGGTGTAGGCGCTTTGTGGGACCTCCTTTTGTCCTGGCTGGGCCCCGCCGGCTAGGGCCCTTTCTTCTGGCGCTCTTCTTGCTTCGCCGGCTCGTCTGTGTAAACCCCGGGGGTAGTGTCATGTTTATGTGTGGTATGGTTGGGTAGGGTAGTGCGGCTATGCAGCCTGGGATGCGCTTTGCTAAGGTGGCCCTTAGGCTAGCGCGGGAGGGGAGGGGTAAGGAGGGTATGGGGGGTGTGTATGTGTGTGTGTGTGTGTGTGTGTGGTTGTCTTCGTTTCTTGATCCTGGCTGTCTCTGAAACAGAAAAGGTTAGCGGGCAGGGGGGGGGGCATTGGGGTGGTCACCCAGGGTCAAAAAGTTGGTGTCTAGGTCTTTTGTGTTTGTCGGTCACGTCGGGTACGTAGTCAACGGCTTGCCTGAGGAGGGGATTGTCATGTCTAGCGGCTACGTCAAACCGTTTCTCCGCGTTTTGTCTTATTGTCTGTGTAGCGTTTGTGTATTGTAAGTCTCGTAATATGTCAGTGTTTCTTACGTACCAGGGCGCGTCGGTGGCCGTGCGGAGGGCTATGTTTTCCACAGCCTGTAATGACTTTAAGTGGCTTTTTGCCGCGTGACCCCACGCCGTGGAGGCGTAGGTTAGCTGCGGTTGAAGTACCACCTTGATAAGCGTTCGCTTATTCCTTAAACAAAAACGAGCGAGATTTTGTTTAAAAGAGTGCGATTTTTTTTATATTGAAATAAATAAATCAATCAATAACTCTATATTAACTTACGTTAATCAGAAATTAAAATGTTTTAATAAAATTAAAACCAAGAACAAAGATAACTTACTTTTGGGCGATATAGGCAACTACGTAAATAACGTAGTGGTGCCATACTAGAATAGCCAAAATTCATTAAATTACAGGTACAATTCTATAGCTTTTTGTTAGTAGATTTTTTTTATTCATTTTGAATTTAAATAAAGCTTCTGAAGAAATAAAAATTCAACTTTTGATATTATTTATTTTAACAAAAACAAAGTAAAACAAATAAAACTTATAACAATCACAAAGAAAACAAAAAATAAAAGAAATATAATAAATGTAATGTTTACTTAGAACCTTTTAATTCTCTAAATTTTCTTTTCATTAAAGTTGCACTAGGTCCATGAGTAACATGTATTAGAGCTAATCATTTCTTTGGTGTGTAAAATATTGGAACAAGTTTCGATGTTTAACCGATTGCGAACTTTAGTTTTTAACAGAAGTAGTTGCGAAAAAATTCTTTCCGCTGCCGCAGAGGAATGTGGCAAACAAATAATACCTTTAACAAAATACGATAAATTAGGGAACATAGGTTCATCAATGGCATTTTTTAGGGCAAAAACAATATTCCAAAATGTTTCGAAGTCCGAGCTTATATAGTTTCTTAAATGTGATCTGGAAGCATTCGCCATTCAGAATTTAATTTTTCAAGGTTAGCGATTAAATTTGGGAAAAACTGACTACTTGTAGTTGCAATACTGGATATATTTCCTGACATCACTTCTGTGGGATTAAATATTGACACAAAATTTAAAACAGGATCGTCAAAGTCAAATCGGGATTTCAACTGAGTGGATAATTCAATATAAAACTGCAAGCATTTTAATTTAAAATCATTCACTTCCCTCTTATCTATATTTTTATTAGACAATAGTTCTACTTTAATTAAGCTTTGATTAAAGCTTTCATTGGTAAAAAAAAGTATTAATGCATCCCAATTTTCAATGACTCTGTCAACTGCTGCCTGCAATGAGAGCCACCTTGTTTGAACAGGGTGAAGAAGTTTATTCGGTTTTAGGTGACAAAATACCTGGCATTCACTTAAGTGATCTATACGCTTCGAACTGTTTGAGAAATAATTGTAAATATCTCTTAGAAAATCTTCTACTCTGCTTGGCAATTTATTAACAGCAGCTGATGCACAAAGATGAACTGAATGACATACACAGCCAAGTGTATAAATGTTGGGAAGAATTTCTCTAAAACGAGCCTCCACTCCTGTCTTATTATCTTGCATCACAGATGCGTTATCTGCTGCTAATCCAATCAAGTTCTCAATGGGAATATTAAATTTTGCCAAATAATTTTGGATTGCTAAAAAAATTGATTCTGCATTAGATGTTAACTTTATAAGACCAAAAATGAATCCCTAACTTTTTTAAGACTCTCATCATAATATCGAACCACTAGTGCTAGAGACTTATGTGTACTAATATCTGTTGTTTCATCTATTATTAAAGAGAATTTAGTTTTTCTCAAAACTTCTGAAATCGCTTCAAGTTGTTCCAAGTTAAGACAGTCGTTAGTAATATAGGTAGCTTTTGTTTTAGAACAATTTATTAGTTTTGCGATATCTAAGTCAGGGCAAATGCTAAGAATAAAATTTGAAAGGTAGTCTGCCAGTAAAAATGGCAAGTTATGTTCATGTAAAAATGCACATATTTTAAACTCGGCTTGTTTCACAAGTTAATGTTTTTTTAACATGGTATCATCACTAATAATTATATCTATTTTGGGCGTATCTTTTACTTTTTTCATATTTTTTTTATGTATTTCAGCTGCTTCATGTTTTTTAATATTAAATGTACTACAACGAAATGAATTATTGCAAGGTGTACAGTACACTTGATTATTTGTAGGACTTTTAAGCCATGGATATTTGATTTTCCACTTTTCTTCTTGCGATATATTCACTGAAGACACAGTCATTTATAACTTAGCTGGCCAAACATTTCAAACGGTTCGGAACCAATCCCTGACTCTTGCTGGAACAGACGTCGCGAATGTAGCTAAGAGCTCGCCCTCTGGCGGTGACATTTCTTCTGTGTGTGACATTTCGTTTTGTATTTTATTTAAAACTGTATTTAGTGTTAGTTTTTTGAACACTGTTATTTTAAGAAAATAGTGTGAGGAAAACTTCAGCAATTATGGATAGAAAGAAGAAACTGTCAAACTATTATTGTTCTGTTCAAGGTTGCTCTTCATGGCCCAAGAAAAATCCAGAATTAAGTTTTCATCAAACCATTGAAGAAATTTTCAAAATATTATTGCCGATAGATAATACTCCCTGAATTTCATGAGGGTTGTTAGTAAGTAAGGGCACTAGTTTGCAGACATAATATAAATTTCTAAATTTAAATTAACTTTGCCCAATTTTCCCATATAGTACCACATGATCAGCGTTAAAAACTGCCTCTCCTTCTGATATACAACGAGAGTTTTCGTTGGCATATATGTAAATAGGAAATGTATTCCACAACGGATAAGTTCATAGTTATAACCTAATAAAATGTACATTAAATTGTAATGCTAGAGACAAATAAAGTAGACATAAATACTTGCCTTAAAATTTATTTATGAAATATTTGAAACCTATAAAATAACACAAAAGTCAAATAACCGCAGTTTGATAACAAAATTACTAATAATAATGGCAAATAAGACAAATGTTGTTCAAATTAATGTGTAAACACGAACGGCAATGTCAAAATGACCTTGTCTCGGAGCTTACTGCTTTCGCCGCTTGGTGCGCTTGCATCTTAAAAATTATCGTGGTTTACCGAAATATTGGATTTGTAAATATTATTTCAGAGTGCCATCTACCATAATATTTTAGCAACGTTCCCTTCTATTTCAAAGAGATGTCCACTTTTTGGCTACTGTATTTCCATCTAGTGGCGACAATAGACAAATAAAGTGGAATGGTGGTATTATAGGTTATGTTATGGTTGTTTTTGTCGATATGACTACTGTTGTTTTTTAGTGATTAAATCGGACTTCCTTATTCCCTTATTGGCAGAAAGAAAAAATGCAACCAGAAAACATTAAAGAAATATTTTGCAGACTGTGTGGTAATATCATAAGCGAAACACATTGTGAAGTTATAGGAGAAGTCTTAAGGGAGGTTTTGGAGTTTGTTTTGCCCAATGTGGTAAGATCAGGTTGTTAAGATTAATTTTATATCTCTACGTATTTTTTTTGATATTTCTAATTACAAATGTATTTCAGAACTTGGAAGAGCGAGATAAACATGTAATATGTAAAACGTGCTCTGTAAAATTATCTGCTGCTTTTAATTTTAAGATGAGATGTAAGGATACTGAAGATATTATTTCTTCATTTGTTAATTCCAGTAAAGCATCAGTGGTTGACTTAAAAATGGTTTATCTAAAGGGAAAAGGCAATATTCAGTTAGCTGATGTATCGGAAAATCATAAAATTTGTCGATTATGTATTCAGTTGTTAACGGATGGATTTGTGTCACTAAATGAAGTGGATGTTGACATAATTGATGAGTTTATACCACACCTTGTAAGTGTATTTCAAAGTATTTAGGAACATATTTGTATATGTATTACAGGGTCATCATTTTGCAGAAACTCAACTGCCATACATCAAGGAAGTAACAATAAATCCATTAGATAAAATTGCCTTTAATGCTGGACATAGCAGCTGTTCATGTCTATCTAATGCTGCGAGTTGGATGTACCTGGAAACAATTAAACATTTTTTATTCAGCTTTCAGATTATATGAATGTCTAGGTGATTCATAATCCTCAAATCATGGAAACTTCCCATGTCTATTAAGAAATGCCGACAAAATTCTGCAATTTACTAACATTTGTTTCAGAAAACTTTCACTTTATAAATGTCTGGCAGCTATAGAATTCTGTCTCATTTCTCTCTAAATTAGTAACATTTTATATCTACTTTTGCATAAAATCACAAACTAAAATCAAATAAATAAAAACATGGTATTTACGTTACTGACAAGATTTTCGATCACAATTTTTCTTTTGTCAGTTCTACCACGATAGTCAAGCAGAGGTTAACACTGATATTTTGTTATTTCAGAACCTCGCTGTTTCCAATGATCCTGTTATATGCGGACCATGTTTTGATTCGCTTCATACTCACCGGTGTTTTTTAAAGAACTGCCTTGATGCACAGGAAAAATATAAAAGTGTCGATCGGCAGTCTCATATTATATCTGAAGAGATTGCTATAAAACTGGAAGGAGCTGGTCAAGATGTGCAGGAGATTCATGAAAGTATTTGTGAGCAGTCTTATATTAAATCTGAAGAGATTGCTATAAAACTGGAAGATGGTCAGGATACGCGGGAGAAATATAAATGGGTTGAACCGCAGTCTTGTATTAAATCTGAAGATATTGAAATAAAGGTAGAAGATGAGGAGGGGTAAGGAAATGATGAATGAAAATGAAATTTTACAATTTCAAAATTCGTTGCATTGCCGTTTTAAGTTTTTCCTTTAGAACGATACTTTCCAGGGTTGAGATGATTTAAATCATTTTTTTAAATATACTGGGTGTAAGTTTAAGTGGGGTTTAGTTTTTTATATGTGTTCCTTTGAATACACCCGGCGGCGTAAACTGGGCCACCCAGAGTTGGCCTGGTAAGGTGTATCAGTACACTACCAACGCTGCCACTTGTTACCTTTTTAAAACAACTGTTAGAGAGACAATGGAAAATAATTTAGTAAAGCAAATTGCTTTTGTATGGCTTAGCACGTGTTATTTTAAAGTCATCCTACTTTTTTAGTATGGATGTGGGCGAAGCTCCGAACATTACAAAAACATTCTATTGTTTTTAAAAAAATATGTGTGGTGTTATGCGAAGATTGCTTCTTGTGGTCTTTATCTCGTTCAAACACACAGTTTCGGTTAAGAGAAAATAGGGAAAAATTGGGAGAAAAGCGAGTAATAAAATTATAATTCTGCGAGCAAAGTAAAACAACATAGATATCTTACTAATTGTTAATAAAACAAATTTGTTTTAAAAATGTACATAATATAAAACTAAATAAAAATACTTCCCAATCTGATTGATATGAAATGATTTTTTAAAAGCGTTTAAAGTTTTTACATTTAAGCATTTATGTGTTCTTATATATTTTAAGCAGTGTATGTATTTAATTTGCGAATCTCGGTGCCAACGACCTCTCATATTGACCTACTTTAGTTGAACTACTGTCATTACGTAAAGTAGATAGTGACGCATTTAGAAAAGTTAAAACAGGTAATATTAAAACGTAAAATTATCAACAAATTAGGATATGTTTCTACACTTTTTTCTTATTCATCCACAGCAGTCAATCGGTGCTAGACATTAAATTAATCCAAAATTATTGAAACCGAATTACGCCATGCAATAAATCGATTTTATTTTTTTACTCGAAAACGGTGTGTCATAAGAAAAACAGTCAACATACCTTTTCTCGTCCAAATTGAACAAGGAATTCAAAAATTATTTTTATTTTAAGAAAAAACAGTATCATTTTTTTCTTTAACAATATTTAGAGACATGCCTGTGCGCACGCCACTGGTGAAACTGAAAACAATATTTTTATCGTAAAACATGTATTGTTGTTAACTGTCAAAGCCTGTAAAATTTTATTAAAATATTTTGAGCAGTTTCCGCAATATTTATAAATCTGCATTTTTTTAATTAAAACTTTAACATCCTGTACATCGGAAACTAAGCGTTTTCAGAATATAGTATATTAAGGAAATATATCACAAATCACTTGTACTGTAGCCCCCTGCAAGGAATGCATCGACTTACCAAACACCCTGTATAATTCCAATTACACAGGCATACAAAAAAAAGTCCAATCCCAATTGACAGTTCTGAAGAAAATCGATGTGCTGAACACAAGCAGTCAAAATTCATGACTTACCAATGAATTTAAGAGAAAAGTGAAAAAGCCCAAATATGGGTCAAAACTGATTTTTTCCTAAATGGCATTTTCCTAAATTTTTCCTAATAAAATTTTTCCAAAATTCATGACAGGTCATGAATTTTGACTACAGGATCGTGTTCAGTGCATCGAATTCCTTCCGAAATGATATGTAGGTCTTTTGGGTTTGGACTTTTTTTTTGTGTGCTAGTATTATTTAATAAATTACTTTTTTTGTTTTGATCAACCCTATATCTTGTAAACGGTGATTCACTAATAATAATTGTACTCGGTTTAATTTCTTTTTTTACGTAGAACAAGTAATCATACTTAAGAAAAAACGGTCTATAACATATCTCATAGTTAATTAATTGCTCAAAATTTCTATTTTGATTTTTATTATTTATTTCAATACGATTTAATTTTTTTCAGTGATTTCCGATCATACGACTTAGGTGATGAAAGTGTTGAAGTAAATAATGAAAATAAATGTGAAACAGGATGTAACGAAGATTTTGTGACACCAATGTCCATTCACAACGACCAGATACCTAAAAGCAACAATTCTACAATTCAGAATTGTGAATCGTCCTTAGATACACAGTTGTACCAATGTGGTTTATGTAAATATAAAACTAGATTTAAGGCAAATTTGTATAGGCATCAGAGAATGCGCAAACACTTTTCCAAGAAGAAATCTTTTCCAGAAATCGAAATATTCAAATGTGATGTTTGTACTTATGAGACCAAACAGAAGAGACATCTGGAATTTCATAAGCAAACACATAAACACCCCTCACAAATCCTAATGTACAAGTGTGATACTTGCGCTTATCAGGCTAAATACATCAGTGTTTTGAAAAGGCACCAGTTGTTGCATAAAAACTCTTCGGAAATCCAAATGTACAAATGTAAATCGTGCAGTTATGAAACTAAATATAAGAGTCAAATAAAAGTGCATCAATTAAAACACAAAAACCTTTCAGAGATCCAAATGTACGCATGTCAGACGTGCAGTTTTAAAACTAAATATAAAGATTCTCTGAAGAGGCATCAGTTAATACACAAAAGTATTTCAGAAATCCAAAAGTACAAGTGTAATACTTGTACTTATAAAACTAAATTTAAGGGTCACCTAAAAGAACATCTGTTATCACACAAAGGTCATTCAGGATTCCCAATGCACCAGTGTGATACGTGTAGTTATGAAACTAAATTAATGTCACATCTAAAATTGCATCAGTTGAAGCACAAGGACCCTTCGGAAATCCAAATGTACAAGTGTAGTATGTGCGATTTTAAGACTAAATATAAGTATACCGTAAACAGGCATCAGTTAACGCATAAAAATATTCCAGAAAACCAAGTGTACAAATGTGATATTTGTACTTACGGGACCAATTTTAAGAGATATCTAAGTCGGCACCAGTTAAAGCACAAGCACCCTCCAGAAATACAAATGTACAAGTGTGACGCTTGTCCCTATGTGGCTAGACGTAGGGGACATTTAAAAATGCATCAGTTATCACACAAATTTCCTTCGGAAGTCCAAATGTACAAGTGTGATATTTGTACCTACGAAACTAAATATAAGAGTCATCTCAAAAGGCATCAATTAATACACCAAAAACTTTCGAAAGTCCAAATGTACAAGTGTGATACTTGTACTTACGAAACAAAATATAAGAGTCATCTCAAGAGGCATCGATTAATACACCAAGAACTCCTGTGAATATCCAAATGTACAAGTGATGCCTGTAGTTTTGACACTAATTATAAGGGACAACTGAAAGCACATCAGTTAATACATTAAGATTCTTTGGAAATCCAAATGTCATGAATAAGTTCTTAGGAGTTCACTTTCTGGAAATCTATATCATCTGTGACATTTTATTGGAGTAATTTAAATTTTTGGACATTTGTTCCGGCTCTATTACAATAAAAGAAATTTAATTGAGAACTTAATGAAGCAGGAGAGTCAACACCGGTATGAAACATTTTATGTAAAAATTGTAAATTATACATATACCAACTAAGATGAACTAACTGTCAGAAGGCTTCACAAAGTTGCCAATATAAAACGAACTAGAACATGAAATTTAATGAGTTTCTGGACTGAAAAGTACTATTCACCATATTTTCATTTATTTTTTTATTGTTATAATATTGAAGTTATGAGAATATTCTAATAACTAAATAGAGATTATAAAAGTAAAAAGCAGACTATTCCTTGTTTTGAGGAAAATTATCTTCAATTTACAATTTAATTATGTTTCTAAATTCGTCTTCACATTTTACTAGTGTTCTGAAAGTAACACATGATGTTTTGAAGTAAATAAATATTTTTTTTATTCTTTTTTGGTGTGTATTATAACTATGGTTATCTTGAGTATTTATTGTTTTATATTTTAAGGTAGGTTATATTTTTCCCAAATTTCATTTATAATTGCATTGTTATAATGGCTTATCTGTTATCTTCAGAAAAAATTTCATTTCATGCAATAAATCTGCTTTGTATGTATGTATGTATATATGTATGTATGTATGTATGTATGTATGTATGTATGTATGTATGTATGTATGTATGTATGTATG
>NW_019416273.1:32762-51249 GCF_000390285.2 Anoplophora glabripennis | reverse complement strand
TTAATATTTTTTTCTACTTAATATTATACCATATACTATAACTATTTATAAATACTCTAACATTTTAACTTTTATTAGATATCGGTAACGAATATGATTCCTAATACTGATTCAATACTAACAACAATAAATAATAACCACTTCAAACCATCATATTTACTGCTTTGTCTTTTAAATAGACCTTTGATTTACATTTTGATTTGTTCTCTCATATCTGATTTCATTTCAATATATTGCCAAAGCGTTATACGACTGTCTAAGTTAACTAATAAAATTTTAAAGTATAGTCGAGTCTGCAGTCAAAGCCAAATTTGAAGTGTACTCTTTTTTATTACTCGAGCTTTCGGAAACAAATTATTCCTGCCTCAGGAGAAACTACAATGGAATATATATTGGTAACAACTACAAGTAATAATCTAACTTATACTTACAAAATTGAGATTTGATTTTTTTTATACCAAGTTTAGAACAAAATCCATTTGAATTATATTTCGGCGCTCCGTCCTCAAGATAACTAAGTAGTACGGCTTTCAGTCGCTAGATCGAGTCACTGTTTTAAAGTTTCCTGTTTTAATTCCCCTTTCTATGTCCCTCTACTCTAACCCGCCATATCTCATAGGTTTTTCAGTGCCGGAGAGAGTCACTACGTTAATTATCTATCAGCATAAATTTTTTGATTTTTATAACTTATATTTTGTGCGTTTCAGTTTTGATAATGGGAAAACGGTCCAGAAAATGTTCATCTTCAGAATCGGAAGAAGAATTATCTAAAAGGGAACTATACAAGCGCATAAAGAGGCTGGAAAAGAAATGTAAAAGGAGGCCAATCTTGTAAACAACGTAAACGGCGTTCTCGTACGCCTTTGGCGTCTATATCGGTAGATCGTAATCTGCGAGATACGACACCAGACTCAGCTGAGTCACACTCAGATAATCCAATTGATACTGCAATGGGTTATAATTCCAGAGATACGCCAGGATGTAGCAACTCTATAATTAATAATAGTGATTGTAATCTGCGAGGTACAACACCAGAGGGTAACCTCTTAATTTCAAATAGCGATCGTAATCTGCGAGATACGACACAAAATTTAAACAGCTCACAAGAGCATGTCATACAAATAAATGTAGATGAAGACCTTCAGAACCTCTTTGGAGATGATCCTGTTACCTCGAATGATAAGAAGATGGAGTTGCACACAATTATAAAGTCTCGATGGCCAGCTATATTAGCTAATGGTCTAGGTAAAAATTCTCGCTCAGAATTACTGAGTAAATATTCATTCCCTATAAATTGCAAGGGACTTGAAGCACCCCCTCTTAACCCGGAAATTATTTCCGCTGTAAGTGAATATGTATTAAGAAAAGATAAATTTCAGGTATCAAATCAGAACCAATTAGGTAAAGGCCTTTGTGGTCTAGGGGTAGCAATCAATTTCATCATTAATGAAATTCACGATAAAGGCATCCAAAGTAAATTGTTAACATCGATTGGTGATGCTACTAGACTTTTGTGTGACCTACACTACAAATTGTCTATAACTAGGAGAAGCTTTATAACTCCTACCTTAAATAAAACATTAAAAGTCCTTTCGGACACTTGTCCTATAGAACAATATCTTTATGGTCCTAATTTAGTGGAACAAATTAAAACTTCTAAAATTTTAGAAAGGGACAGTAACATACTAAAGAATTCTGCTAATTCTGTAGTAAAGAGTACTAAAACTTTAAACTCCAGGGGCCTGCCATCCTTCAGGAGGGAGAATGTGCGGAAAGGGCAACAACCTCCGAGCAAATTCCAGCCAAACCAAAACCACCGTTACAGGAAAAGAAATTAGTAAGTAAAATAGCCGGTAGGCTCGGACATTTTCATAATAATTGGGAAGAAATTCATCCACATCCAACAATTTTACAATGGCTTAACGGTGTGACCATACCTTTTTATTCAAAACCAATTCAGTCAAGGGTTATACAGCCCAAATTCTCACAGCCATGAGAAAACAGCCATTGCTATGGAAATATCAAATGTTGGAAACAGGTGTAATTACTAAATGTGATAATATAAAAGATCAGTTTATATCTCCTTATTTTTTAATAACAAAACCAAATGGAAACTTTAGGTTTATTTTAAATTTAAAAACTCTAAATAAATACATAATTACACATCATTTTAAAATGGAGGACTTCCGTACAGTTACTAAGCTTATGTGCCATAAATATTACATGGCCTCGATAGACCTCAAAGATGCATATTTTCTTGTACCTATTAACAATGATAATAGAAAATTTTTGAGATTTTCGCATCAAAATGAACTCTTTCAGTTCAACTGTCTTCCATTTGGTTTATCAATAGCGCCATATATTTTTACCAAGATTATGAAGTCGGTAGTATCATTTTTTCGGTTAAAAAATATTTTATGTGATATATCTGGATGATATTTTAATACTGGGAAAAACCAAAGTCAACTGCCAAGAGAGTATAATGTTTGTACATGACTCGGTCAAGTTGGGTTTTGTTATCAATTATGATAAGAGTTGTTTATTACCATCTCAGAGTTGTAAATTTTTGGGGTTTGTTTTCAACAGCAACCTTATGACAGTTAGCTTACCAGAGGAGAAAAAATGTAAAATCTTACAACTTTTAAAATATTTCAAAACTATTTCTACTTGTAAGANAACTAGAGATATTTACAGATGCCTCACTGTTAGGTTGGGGTGTATGCTGTTCAGATCAACACACGTTTGGTTGGTGGAATGATTTAGAAAAATCACAACATATAAACTTTCTAGAGTTGAAAGCAATATTTTATGGTATAAAATGCTTTACTCTCAATGAATCTTCTTGTAATATTCTAATTAGAGTTGATAATACAACAGCATTATCCTACTTAGGAGGTACACAAAACAAAAAATTAAATAAATTAGCAAAACAAATTTGGCAGTGGTGTAAGAATAAAAACATTTGGATTCATGCCTCTTATGTACCATCTAAGGAAAATAAAGCTGATTCTTATTCAAGAAGGTTGTCTTTAGAGACAGAATGGGAACTATCTAAGGATATTTTTTCAATTATAACTAATACTTTTGGTAAACCAGATATTGATCTATTCGCCTCAAATATTAATTTTAAATGTAAATGTTATATATCTTGGTTACCGGACCCTGGGTCTGTTGGAGTAGATGCTTTTACTTTGTCTTGGAGCCCTTATTATTTTTACGCATTTCCACCCTTTGCATTAATTTTAAGGGTATTAAATAAAATAAAAAAAGATAATGCCGAAGGTATTATGGTTGTTCCATTTTGGCCATCACAACCATGGTATCCTTTGTTTCAGGAAATGTCTGTCTCTGAGGCAATTTATTTTGGACCTGATAATAATCTTGTTAAATCTCCTTTTAGGAAAGTACATCCATTGGCGGAGTCACTTATCCTGGTTGTGAACAAGTTATCAGGCAGGGTTTCCTAGTGAGAAATGTTCCAGAATCCAGTCTAAATATATTACTAGACTCATTAGCAAGTTCTACAAAAAAGCAGTATAACACCGTTTACAAGGCTTGGTGGGAATTCTGTATCACATACAAAATTTCCATATACGAAGCAACAATATTCAACATATTACAATTTCTTCAAAAACAATATGATGACAAACAACTATCCTACAGTTCATTTAATACCCATCGTTCAGCTTTAGCCTTGATTTTACCAGGGGATATAGGAAATAATGTTGATATTAGAAGATTTCTCAAAGGAATTGCCAACGTAAGAGGACCAAGGAGGAAATACAATTTTATTTGGGATCCACAAAAAGTGTTGGATTTCCTGACTCCTTTATTTCCTAATGAAACGTTATCGTTAGGAAAATTGACTAAAAAATTGGTTACTCTAATAGCATTAATAACGGCACACCGCATACAGACTCTTGGGTTGATAAGAGTGCAAAACATAGTTATTTCAGAGGCAGGTATTCAGATATTGATACCAGACAGTATTAAGACAAGCTCCCATAGAAGTATTCCGCAACCATGTTTGCAGATACCATTCTTCAAGGATAAGCCAGAACTTTGTGTTGCTTCCACATTGCTCGCATATATGGAAAGAACAGAGGAGCTAAGAGGTACGTCAGAATTTTTATTTCTTACATGGAAGCCTCCGCATAAAACAGCAACTTCACAGACAATAAGTCGTTGGATTAAAACCACCTTAAAGGAGGCAGGAATAGATACAAATATTTTTACAGCATATTGTACAAGACATGCTGCTACCTCATCTGCATTGAGAGCTGGCCTGTCATTGGATATTATTAGAAAAACGGCAGGATGGTCGAAAAATTCACAGACTTTTTCCCGCTTCTATAATAGACCTCTTTATGAACAGAACAGTTTTGCAAATTGCATTTTATCTAAAAAATAACTTGTTTGTGTAACAAATCTTGGTTTTCTATATATACTGTGAAATTAAAACAGGATTATGTCAATAATTCTAGTTTTATTACAGAAACAAAAATATAACTTTAAACATCTACTTAGTTATCTTGAGGACGGAGCGCCGAAATATAATTGTACGATCAAACGAACTTACCTGTGAAGTTCGATCGTAATTATATGAGGCGCTCCGTCCGAAGAGATAACTCCCGCCCTCCCTTTAGTTCCCAATTTTTGTTTCTTGGAAACAATGTATATAAAATACATTGTCAACTTCAAAACCTATGAGTTATGGCGGGTTAGAGTAGAGGGACATAGAAAGGGGAATTAAAACAGGAAACTTTAAAACAGTGACTCGATCTAGCGACTGAAAGCCGTACTACTTAGTTATCTCTTCGGACGGAGCGCCTCATATAATTACGATCGAACTTCACAGGTAAGTTCGTTTGATCGTACAATTAGTAGGGGTTTACGAAAATTTTTCTGACCAACTGATCCGAGCGCTGGTTACTCTGGTCAGAGTGCTCTTTTAAATTGACTATTTTCGTAAGCACCTAGTCGAAACCGATCTAATCTAACCTCTATCGCTATATACATGCAATAATTATACAAATAATTGAGAAAAGTGGTACCTGTATGTGTACCACTACGGTAATAATATTCATCTACATCTACCATATCTAAATTGTTATTTGACATATTGCCATTTTTTATTTATTTTTTCTACACAAGACAACTGAGGAGAACGAAACGAAGTTCACAGTCAACAGACAACAAAACAATCTTTCTTTATAACATAACGAAACATTTGTTTTTAATTTTTTTATTATACCTATAAACAACACGCATGCGCAAATTTCAGATCATTCTTTAATCTGACAAATAAGCAAGGGCGACTAGAGCACTCAGATTTTCTATATCTGAGCATTGAGGCATAGATAAGAGCATTTAATGGTATAGATTTTAAGAGGGCAATGTCGCTGACGTCAAGGCTTCCTACGGGTCCGTTATGTGTTGGTTCTGTCGATCCGAGTATCGTCAAGTCGTCGTGTCTGTCTTGGTAATTCAGCAGGACGCGACCTAGTCAGGACACGAAGAGGTCGGACAAGTACTAAGAAAGAGCCGGCCCAGTGAACCGGATCAGTCTCGTTTCGCTCAACTCCCATCTCTATTCCTAACCACAACTTCGCTCTGCAGGATGTGCATTGTGCTCTGCAGTCTGCGCTGCCCGCTGCTGGAAGAAACCGAAAAGGTTAGAAGTAACGGGTTTATATTGTTGTTTATGTGTTCTATTTTCGTTTTAGACTTAAAATAAGATTGTTGCAAAGCAATGACTGATGTTAAGGAAACTTCGTGTAGGCTTTGCCTTAAAAAGATAACCGATAAAAGTTTTAAAATGATAGACACCATTATCAGATACATTCTAGATGTTCTTTTGCTGAAATTGGTAAGTCGGTGAAATATAATTACATTGGATCTTAACAGTACCATTATATTTAATCGTTATTTTCTGCCACAGTTATTTTCTTTCTGTTTCAAGTTGCATATTTTTCAGAAATTTGATAGCGAGAGCAAAGAGGTTATATGTAACATTTGCAGAAGAAAGTTAAATACGGCATCAGAATTTAAGTCGGCTTGTCTGAATACCGATAACACAATTATTCCTTATGTGGATAGCGAAAAAATGTTACAGCTCGACTTGAGAGAAGTGTACATGCAGGAAAAGAAAAGTGAGTTAGTTGATATTTCTTGCAGTCAAAATATATGTCGATTGTGTATGCACCCGGTAGAAAGTGAGTTTAGGTGTATATGTGAAGAGGAACTTGAAGCTATTGAGAAATTAGCTCCTGAAATGGTATCAATGATATTAAATACTGGCAGTTTTCAGAATTTAAAAAACTATACTTTGCAGATTATAAACATCGTCAAAGATCCCATTGTATGTAAGCCGTGTTTTGAATCTTTGTGCACTCATAACAGTTTCCTAAAAGATTGCTTGGAGGTAGAGGAAAAAATTAAAAGTATTTTTGACTGTTCAGCCACAGAATGTCAAATAGATATGTCACCACCTGATTTATTGGTTAAGACTGAAAACTTGGACAAAGAATTCGATATTAGCGAGATGGAAATGTCGATCAAAGCTGAATGTGTCGACATAAAATCGGAAGATGAGGAAGGAAGGTAAGAAAAGAGCATTTTAACATTATTTTAAAAAATGGCAGCATGTAGTTCTAACATCATAATAACATACCGTCTGGTCATAAACTAATTGTAATAAATTATATGCTTATATTTGCTATAAATGAAATTGTACAAATTTTCAAATAATCATTAATAAATGATTGGGAAAATATGTAAAATCATAACACAGTCGGTATGGCTTTAAATTAGATATGAATGCAAAAAATGCTGTACTAGATTGCATTCGTTCATTAATTTTTTTTTAATTTTGGCAGAAATCGAAATCTTGAACGAAGAGGGCAGATCTCTCACTGAGTTAGCAAATAATAGTGGTTATGTAAGCAAATTGCAACAAGAAAACCAGTTTGGCTTGATTTGTACACTCACATTAAGTTATTCTTACAGTTGATTAATTTTTATGCTATTTTAAAGCTAATTCAAATTCGAAAAACTTCTAAACAATGTTATCAAATGAAGTCGAACAATTTTCTTTGGTACCAGAAATCTAGGTATGCAAAAGGTATATACTAGGGCTGTGAATTAATTTTGAGGGATTTTTTTATAAATTCAAGACTATTGTGAAAGATTATATACATTATTTTTCATTGTTCATTGCTAGCCATGATGAATAATTAATCTTTTGATGCTATCCACTAATCGATCATATCTTCATAAGATTGGAAGTGTTGCTTAGCCAGACCATGTTCCATGAATCGGAAGAGATATAGAATCCGATAGAGAAATAACTGGTAAATATGGCAGGTGGGGTAAAACATACTATTTCGGCGTTTCTAAGTATTATTTGACTTTATGAGCAATGTGGTCGAGTGTTGTCATATTGTAAAATGACTATGATGTTTACATTTTAGCAAAATGACACGTAATAAAAAGTAAAGCCTAATGAGAGAGCTTTGAAATGAATATAGTTACACAAGTGTGCAATCCGATATAGCATAAGTTACGCTATCTAGGTATTGTAAATCTCTCAAATTTTTTGCACAAAACCCAAAAACATGCTAATAAACATTGAAAAAAAATTAATTTTTTTCACAATATCCATTTTTTCGAATATACAGAAAAGATTTTAGGGTTAGTTTTGAAAAAAACTGCTTTCAATTTTCCATTTTTTCCATATTTGACGTATTTTGATTTGAAAAATATAGATTTTTGCAAAAAAAAACAATTTTGATTTAAAAATATTAATGAAAGAAGCTATCTTTTATTTGATTTTTAGTAAAGTAACAATTTTAATATAGTCATTCGGATCACAATGAAAGAAAAATCTCTGCAGTTTGAGCTCTTGAAGGTTTATTTTGAATGCCTAAAAAAAAAACAGAAATATCCTTAGTCAATTCATTATTTGTAAAGTTAAAAAATAAATTCAGCGAAGATTCTTAAATGCGAAATTTTGTTACCTTTTTTTGAATGAAGTTTCTTGCAATGCATCAAAAAATTAAAAAAAACAATAAGAACATCTTATGGAGGATACTTTGAAGTTTTCAAAACTCTGCTTAGATTTCCCGAGTAATTAATTGTCAAAGCCAAAAAAATTATTACTGCTTTGAACGACGATAACTCAGCGACAAATCATAAAAAAAAGGTGACAGGTGGGATTGCCAAAAAAAATAGATTGAAACTCGTGGACCATTTGAAAGGGAAGCAAAAATTATAAAGAAAATTTTTCAATAAAAATTATCGACGTTTAGATCCTGAAACTAGAAGCTTCAAGCTTCAATTTGCTTTCTTTTATTGCTCTACGACGTTTTTTCGTTGAGTTACAGCCTTTTGAAAATCACCTAAAACTTTAGGATTTTATTTTTATCCTTTAATTTCTATAACCAATTAAAATTAATGATAAGGTAACAACAAATACTAAAAAACATTGACAAACAAAAAGGTGATATACTGGGTGTCATTATTTGATTAAATTTTAATAAAGTTATTAATAGTGCCGTTGTAGATTGTACTTAAATTATCGGTATCTTTTCGTGTTATTGTGTGGCTTTATGGAGAACATCACGCTAATATCTTTTTTGATAATTAAATCATTTTGAAAAATCTTAATTGATTCATAATTAAAATTAAAATGATACTAGTTGTACTATGTATTATTTAATTGACGAGTATTCTTACTGTGAGCTGACTTAATATTAGAATTTTATTGGGAAATTCCTTGCCTTATTTCAACTTAATACATTCTTATACTATTTGAGCAGCATGAAAATTATTTCACTATTAATAAAATTGAAGTTCATGAACTTATAATTGGATGAATCCTGTTTAATACTTTGCACCTTTAAACCAAAAACTGCTTAAAATTAAAATCTGATTTTAAGAAATACTCTGTATATGTAATTTTTTTCAGCGACACACCACTACAGAGCTCCAATTTTGTACCATTCGAGGAGGGTGTCTGTAAAGATGGAGAAGAGGAACAGCCGATTTATAAATGCAAAGTTTGCAACTACACATCAAAGAAAAAGATACTTCTTAGCAGTCATCAGTTGGTACATAAGGATCCCTCACAGGTGAAAATGTACAGGTGTAATGACTGTGATTACAAAACCAGATACAGGCATGTTATTATACAGCACCAACTGAAACATAAAAATCCTTCTCAAGTTCAAATGTACAGGTGTACCGACTGCAATTACGAAAGTAAATACAACAAGAATATCAAACAGCACCAACTGAAACATAAAGATCCTTCGCAGGTCCAGATATACAGGTGTAAAGACTGTGATTATGAAAGTAAACACAAGTGTCATATCGAACAGCATCAACTGAAAAAACACAAAAATCCTTCACAGCTTCCAGTGTATAAGTGTAACTACTGCCTCTACGAAAGTATTTACAGGAGTTATTACAAAAAACACCAACTAATACATAAAGACCCTTCTCAGGTTGAAACGTACATGTGTAACGATTGCGATTACAAAACTAAATACAAAATGAATTTCGAACAGCACCAACTGAAACATAAAGATCTTTCTCAGGTTCAAACGTACAGATGTAACGACTGCGAATACGAAACTAAATACAAGAGGAGTATGAAACGGCACCGTCTGACACATAACAAGGACCACACGCATAGGTGTAGTGACAACGATTGTGAAACTAAGCATCTTTTGGTGCACAAAATTCCTTCCCAGATTCGGACGTATAGGTGTAACAATTGCAATTTCGAAACTAAATACAAGGATAGCATCACCGTGCATCAACTGAAACATAAAGATGTTTCGCAGATACAAATGTATAAGTGTAACGACTGTGGTTTCGAAACTAAATATAGCAGTTCTATCAAAAAACACCAACTGAAGCATAAAGAACACCAACTGAAGCATAAAGATCCTTCGCAGGTACAATTGTATAAGTGTAACAACTGCTGTTTCGAAACTAAATACAAGTATTGTATGGAAAGGCATCGACTGAGTCTTAAAAAATCTTCACCGGTTCAAATGTACAGGTGTAACGACTGTGATTACGAAACTAAATACAGGTGCGGTTTCAAACTGCACCGACAGAAACATGAAGGTCCTTCGCAGGTTCAAATGTATAAATGTGACAACTGCAGTTTCGAAACTAAATACAAGCGTAGTATCAAAAGGCACCAACTAACACATAAAGATCCTTCTTAGGTTCAAATGTATAAGTAAACAAATAATATCAGAAGTCACATGTTGAAGCATGGAGAGCCTTTTTAAATGCAAATGTGCGGATATGATTAGTTAACAACCATGCGTGAGGAGTCTTTGAAGATGCCCCAAACTAAATACAGCAGTTATACCAACTGAAGCATAAGAAGCCTTCACAAGTGCAAGTGTTCGTGTGAGTATGTATAAGTATGTGAGTATGACCCGATGTATAAAAAATATTTCATCCTTCATCTGAGAACACACAGAGATGCGCATCACAAGTTCAGATGTATCAATGCGATTGTGAAACCAAGCGTAAGAAGTCCTTGAGGAGACATCAACCGAGGGGCGATCCGCTAAGGAAAAAACGTACGAAGATTACAAAATTTCTGAAATCTCTTGTAATGTATCTGCAGATTTCAATATCGATTAAAAAAAATTACAAATTTCATATAAATAATCAAGATTACAATATCTTTCAACCGATTACAAAACATTTCAGGAGATTTCAGAGTTATTTTAGTAGATTTCAATGATTATTTAAGATTTCAATAGGATTATTCGAAATTAAAAGAAGATTTCAAAATTTCTTAATAATATTTCAAGGAATACGGGAAGATTACAATAAGTTTTGAATGTCCATTTGAACAAAAATAATTGAATTAACTTCAACTGTCATTCATTTCATTCATTAACAGTAGTGCTTTGATTAAGAATTTCCAGTATCATTTTTACGCAAAAATTGTAACATTCTGATTAAGTTTTTGTTCGAATGAACGTTAAAAACTTTTTGTCATGACAAAAATGATAACGCCATTTTGAAAGTAGGTAAGTATATATTTTTATTGAAAGATAAAAATATAATAATCCAATAAACTAATAAAAAAAAAAAAATAGAAGTAACATAAAATAAACATTTTCCCAAAAAATAAATAATAAGAAATATTTTAAGCTTTTATTAACACTTGTATTTAATACTTTACCTGTATACAGTGTATTTAAAAAAGACGCGGCAATATTTAAGGGAGCGATTGCCCAGATCATTTTTTAAAAAAAAAGTTCCTATAAACATACGTCCGCAAACGCTTCGTTACCGATCTACAGAATGTTGAAATTTCATTAAAAAAACAGTAAAAATTAAATTTCTCCAAAACCTCTTGATATTATAATGAAATTTTAGGCCTGTCAATAGCTATGGCAGACGCGTACTTTGCAATACAAAACGATTTTTTAGTCTTACCAGTGACTAGCTATTTTTAATGAAAAAAATAGGACGCCGCTGGTTTTTCTAAAAATATAATTTTTTAATTCCTTGTTCAATTATGAAGAAGAAAGCTTTCCTCAGATTATACGCACCGTACGTCACACCGTTATTGAGTAAAAAAATAAAAAACATTTTATTGCGCACCTAAACCCAATGTTGTTTTAATTGAGAAATTTAAATTATTGAACAAAGAAATTCAAATTATCAAATTTGATTGATTTTTGAAATGTGGTACATACTGTTGTTTGTAGTAGGTAATAATAAGGGGCTGCGTTTTAGAGAAATTTAATTTTTACTGTTTTTTAATGAAATTTCACATTCTGTAGATCGGTAACGAAGCGTTTGCGGACCTATGTTTATAGGACTTTTTTTATAAACTGACCTGAGCAATCACTCCCTTAAATATTGCCGCGTCTTTTTTAAACACACTGTATACAAGTAAAGTATTAAATGCAAGTATTAATAAAAGCTTAATATATTTTTTATTTATTAGTTTTTGGGAAAATACTTACCTACTTTCAAAATAGCATTATCATTTTTGTCATGACAAAATGTTTTTAACGTTCATTCGAACAAAAAACTTAATCAGAATGTTACAATTTTTGCCCAAAAAATGCCTGATACTGGAAATTCTTAATCAAAGTACTACTGTTAATGAATGAAATTAATGACATTTGAAGTTAATTCAATTATTTTTGTTCAAATGGACATTCAAAACTTATTGTAATCTTCCCGTATTCCTTGAAACCTTATTAAGAAATTTTGAAATATTCTTTTAATTTCTAATAATCCTATTGAAATCTTAAGTAATCATTGAAATCTACTAAAATAACTCTGAAATCTCCTGAAATGTGTTGTAATCTTGATTATTTATATGAAATTTGTAATATTTTTTGAATTGATATTGAAATCTGCAGATACATTACAAGAGATTTCAGAAATTTTGTAATCTTCGTCTGTTTTTTCCTTGGCGGATTGCCCTTCGGAACACACCAATCGCACCATATAGGTTTCTGTCGAGATTTCTGTGGCATTCTTTGGAAAATGAGGTAGGAGGGGGGGGTTGTATAACGACTACATCGACGAAATTCATTAGCTGATTACATAGATTACAGCGAGGATTACGGATAAGATTATGTAGATTACAGATAGATTACATAGATTACAGATAAGATTACGTATATTACATAAAGATTCCAAGGCAAACGTACGAAGATTACATCAGCGGATCGCCCCTCGACATCAACTAATGCACAAAACATGTTTGCGGGTGTGACATTGAAGCACAAAATTGAGTCAGACGTTTAAGATACCAACAATAAATATGTGCATATGAAGTAAAATGTAAAACGTGTCTTGAAAAACTTGTAACCAACTGTATTAATATAAATACATTGCAATATACACCTGCTTTGTCTATGCTTAGAAATATATCGTTTTCATTACCAATATTCAGAGTGAATCTTAAAAGTGTACATGCATTTTAAACAACAATTAGTATAATATATAGAACATGTAAATCATAGTTTTTAATAATTAAAAATAAATACTTTTTATTAAAACTAATACAAAGTAGATTTTTATTTCTTTTAAGAGAAAACTGTTGAGAACTGCTGTGGTATTCTCACGTTGAGAGATAAATTTATATGCACTTTTTATAATAAAAAAGAAAAAATAAATAAGCATTATTTTAGACCAAATGTCACAGAAGATTTGATGTCTTCATAGAAATCCGCCTTGCCGTTTTTCGGCAATATTATCTGTCCCCCCAAATGCAGTTAATTCCCAGAAAGTGATGCAGGGGTCTTATTATCTTGAAAGCTTGATCACTTGACCTAAATATACTATACAGGGGCTCCGTACAAGCCGTCCCTTATTTCGAAAACCGGAGGAATTAAAATGACTAATTCTGAGTAGAAACATCATTAGTCTTTATAGCTATGAGACCTAAAAAAATATTTCAGTGGCAGAAATTTAGGGAAATGATTGAAAAAAACAAATTCTGACCAATTTATTGCGAATTGCGAGAAACGTTCTTAGATGTGAGAGGGTTGATTGCACTGCCCTCTAGCCGTGGATGGTCTAACTTCCTCTAAAACTAGCCAATATCAACAATTATACGTACCCTCGTCCTGTATACCTAATGATTCAAAATACTCACAAGTGATGACTACAATAAAATTTAAAAAACTTTATATTTATTTATGGGTAAAGCTTACGTTTTACATATTACAATCAAGTTAAATTTTCGGTTTATATATCAAATATGTAGGTACTATTTGTTTTAAATCGAAATCTCATCTCGTTAATGATGTCATGCAGGTATCATTTGTCTAGGCATCATGAAACATGAACAGGACGAAAATGGCGAACACACCACGCTTTTTTTTCATTTTGAAATGTAAAACGGATGTAGATATTTTGTTACAAATAAAATTGAAAAGTACCTACATACTTTACTTAACGCAGATAATGCAACAGTGATTATATACAGGGTGATTCATTAACAATGGGAAAGTCGAAAGCTGTAGATACTACACGTGAAATGGTGACGATTGGCGCAAACATGCCTTATCCGAAAGTTAATAGTTTCGGAAATACAGGGTGTTGAAAGTTAAAATTTTAAATCGGTTTTTTGCGATTATTCTGAAAATATGTAGGTTAGGAACTTGAAAATTTGTGAAACTATATTTTTTTAGGCGACGAATAAGATGCGTGTTGTAATTTCAGCATTGCTCATAGAGGGCGCCACTTACGACCAATTTTACCGAAAATTTAGTTAATAACTTTTTACCCTGTATGTCTAACATGAAACTTGATTCAAAACCTGAAAGAGCAATCATTTTTCCATTAATTATGTATTCTTGTTTCATTTCGGTATCTCGATCCGTTTTCGAGAAAAATCGATTTAACGAACACTATGTTTTGATAATACGAGAAATTAAAAGCGAAACAAACCAAGTGTTTCTTCGTGTTATTACAACAATTAACAATAAAACAAATGAAATTCGTAATAATGATTTAAAGTCAGTGTTCGAAGAATCCACCGTTGACATTTACACACTTTACACAACGTTTTCTGAGAGATCTTCGAGTTTGAAACAACATATTGGGATTGCGTTTGACTTCGTTGGCAGCGATTTGTATTCTTTGCCACAACTCTTCACACGAGCCAATAGATTCTTTGTAAACTATATCTTTCATTCGAGACCAAATAGAAAAATCAAGAGGATTGAAGTCCGGACTTCTGGATGGCCAAGCAAAAATGCTTACATGGCCAATCCAGCGATTTGGAAAAACTGCATCTAAATATGCACGCACTGGCCAAGAAAAATGCGGTGGAGCTCCGTCGTGCATGAACCACATGTCTCTTCTTAAATAAAGTGGAACTTCTTCAAGCCGTGGAAGCATTTTTACTTGGCCACCCAGAAGTCCGGACTTCAATCCTCTTCATTTTTCTATTTGGAAGAATCTATTGGTTCGTGTGAAGAGTTGTGGCAAAGAATACAAATCGCTGCCAACGAAGTCAAACGCAATCCCAATATGTTGTTTCAAACTCGAAGATCTCTCAGAAAACGTTGTGTAAAGTGTGTAAATGTCAACGGTGGATTCTTCGAACACTGACTTTAAATCATTATTACGAATTTCATTTGTTTTATTGTTAATTGTTGTAATAACACGAAGAAACACTTGGTTTGTTTCGCTTTTAATTTCTCGTATTATCAAAACATAGTGTTCGTTAAATCGATTTTTCTCGAAAACGGATCGAGATACCGAAATGAAACAAGAATACACAATTAATGGAAAAATGATTGCTCTTTCAGGTTTTGAATCAAGTTTCATGTTAGACATACAGGGTAAAAAGTTATTAACTAAATTTTCGGTAAAATTGGTCGTAAGTGGCGCCCTCTATGAGCAATGCTGAAATTACAACACGCATCTTATTCGTCGCCTAAAAAAATATAGTTTCACAAATTTTCAAGTTCCTAACCTACATATTTTCAGAATAATCCCAAAAAAACGATTTAAAATTTTAACTTTCAACACCCTGTATTTCCGAAACTATCAACTTTCGGATAAGGCATGTTTGCGCCAATGGTCACCATTTCACGTGCAGTATCTTCAGCTTTCGACTTTCCCATTGTTAATGAATCACCCTGTACATAGCGAGTTCTAGAACAAAAAACAAAAAAAAGGTTGATTAGATGCAATAAACAGCATCATGTTACAATACTCCAGTCGAATTAGAGTTTGAACGAAAGAAAAATTGTTAATAGGATTTTATTGCACTTTATGACGGGGACCGGGGAAGGGTACGTATGTAGAATGATAATATCAAAAAATTAACTCGAAAGAAGTGACGCTAAATTGACAAGTTGCAATGAAGTGGCAAATTTACGCGTTTTTGTTAATTTGTTTTACTGCTCGCGAAAATATATCTATCGAAAAATTTGTCATTTTATGTTGTAGGCGATTAAATTACCTACAGTTGAAAGTATCTAAAGTCATATTTCACCAATTTGTTAAAACAAAAATTGAAAAATAAAAAGAAACGTATCGAAAAAGAAAAATTTCAAAAAGTTGAAATTAAAGTGACCCTTTACAACTAACAAAGTAGGATGACGTGCAGACCAGCGTTATAAACAAATTACCCCAGCTTGTTAATTAACTATTAGACGTATCAGACCGGGATTTTAGAGACGATTAAAGAAAGGGTTAAACTTTTATTTACGGAAAGTTTTACATTAATAGTTCATGTAGTATACGCGCTAGCAGCAGTAAAAGTTAACGTTGGTGAACTCGGATGGAGCGCCGGGCCCGCACATGCGCGTGAACGTCGCGCGCTAGATTTTTTACTTTTCAGCCTCCAACTTATTTTCCGGCGTGTTTATATTCTTAAGCCGTAAAATAATAAATTCCTTTCTTAAATAAATACCTACATTTGTTAAAACCATTTTGTCTCTTCCAAACCTCACAAAAAAGTCGTTCTAACATCGGGTACAGTCGTAAAAAATAACGGTTTCATTAAGAGTTTATGTAAACGACCTGTAGCGCAGAATTGCAAATTTTCTGTAAGTTACAAAATAGAAAGTTACAGATTTGCTATACCTCGCGGTCGAAATTATAGAGACTGACTTGGACATAATATAAAAACACTATTACCATAACGCGTATAAAATATAAANAAGTTGCAATGAAGGGGCAAATTTACTTGTCTTTTTTTAATTTGTTTTACCGCTCGCGAAAATATCTATCGAAAAATTAGTCATTTTATATTGTAGGCGTAAATTACCTACAATTGAAAGTATCTAAGGTCATATTTAAAAATAAAGGTTGAACGCGGAAAAATAAAAAAGAAACATATCGAAAAAGAAAAATTTCAAAAAGTTGAAATTAAGTGACCCTTTACAACTAACAAAGTAGGACATGCAGAACAGCGTTATAAACAAATTATCCCAGCTTCAGACAAAAACCGCTCGGGAATTCAATCTTTTTGCGTTAAGTAACTTGTGTTCCGGCGTGTTTATATTCTTAAGCCGTAAAATAATAAATTCCTTTCTTAAATAAATATCTACATTTGTTAAAACCATTTTGTCTCTTCCAAACCTCACAAAAAAGTCGTTCTAACATCGGGTACAGTCGTAAAAAATAACGGTTTCAATAAGAGTTTATGTAAACGACCTGTAGCGCAGAATTGCAAATTTTCTGTAAGTTATAGAATAGAAAGTTACAGATTTGCTATACCTCGCGGTCGAAATTATAGAGACTGACTTGGACATAATATAAAAACACTATTACCATAACGCGTATAAAATATAAATTGATTATAACGATTCAATATTATTTGTCTTTGTGCCGCTCGCTACGCACATCGATAGAAACTATAATCGTCTATCTATAGACTGATGTGAGTTACACTGAACGTCGATCTATATTCTATCTCTGTATTTTGCACTTGGTAGGGAATAGGGAAATGCTTTTTTAGTGGGTGTCAACGGACTTGATTTACCCGCCCTTGGAAACACCATAGCATAAGCGTAGGCGAGAAGTCTAATTCCGTGGCTATGATAAATTTATAAATTAATAAAACACAACCGGGACGTTTTAAAAAGCTGTAATAATTAAAATGGATAAAAGTGCCGATTGTAGCAAACAGTCAAAAATATTAGATGTTATGTTTTATTATCTTTTTTTCCATATTTTCTATATCTTGTTGCATTTTATGCAGACACGCAAATGGATTTTCGTTCCCCGCACGCTTCATCCCCTATACTAGTCCAAAAGCTAGCGATGAGTCACTCTATAATTTCGACCGCGAAGTATAATAGATTTGCGAAGAATATACACAAACGAATATATCTATCACGTTCGGTATTTTTCATTTCAGTAACTGTAATAAGAAATGTGTGGATCTTATTTGTGGAAGTTCGAAACGGGCGGTGACTATGAGACGTCTTCATTATATCCATCTTTCTCTATCGCACGGATTTCTATTACTTTCTTTATCACTCTCACGTAACGGCCGATGAACCATGGGGACTTTCCGACCCTGTATATACTTATGACGGTAATTATTTACTATAGTGGCACCCTCCCAATTTTCACAAAATTTTGTCTACCCCCCTATTTTCGATGGTGCTGAACACGAATCTGAAGCTTTTTTTGTGCGGTCGAACCCAGTTTTTGAGAAAAAAATTTCTCAAAATTCTAACCTGAATATTTCAGAACTCGTAGAACTATGTATATTTTATGTAGCTTTCAGAACATCTGTAATAAACAATCAACATTGTTTAAGAAACACATTTTCCCAAATTTGAACTAAAAAAAATATGTATTTAATAAATAAAATTATAGTAACTTTATGTGGGATGAACAGAATTGAATGAGAGTGGGGGAACTCAATGTTGTCATCACGAATTACAAATGGTGGATTCAAACTACAAAATTTTTATTTATTAAATACATATCTTTTTACTTGAAATTT
>NW_019416273.1:0-30603 GCF_000390285.2 Anoplophora glabripennis | reverse complement strand
AAAACAAAGAAAACATAGATGGATGATCAATGATACATTACTGTTAAAGCAAACATTAATTTTGTAAATATTCATTTAAACTGTATGGTTCCAAATTTAATAACATTTTGTGTATATATTTTTTGTACTGGGATAAACTCTGGGTATTTTTCACCTCTTGAGGGAGTTTATTATAGAATTTTATGCAAGTATAATGAACATTCTTCTCAGTTAATGTTAAATGATGTATGGGAAAGATTAAATTTGTATTTCTAGTATAGTAAAAGTTAGTTTGAAAACATTCCCTAAATAAATTCTTATTTTTAAAAGTGAAAAGTAAAATTTCTTGGATATATACGGCAAAAACTGTTAATAAACCATTTGACCTAAATCTTCCACGGCAAGACACACTTTGTGCGAGCCTCAACAAACACCTCAAAGTTCTTTTTTGAGAAATGAACAACCTATTTATGTGGATACTTTGACCAAAGAAAATTATTCCATATCGGAATACAGACTCAAAATTTGCATAATAAATCACTTTGAGGGTTTTGAGATCCAAATACTTAGTCAACACCCTAATACTATAGCATACACTATTCAACCTTTTTTCAATGCACTCGATATGAAAGGACCAACTAAGTGTGTCATCTAAGTGTATTCCAAGAAACTTCATATTTTCTTCCACTTTGCAGCTCATAGTGTTACTTAATTTGAAACTGTCCGGAGATATATAGCTGCTTTGTCTTGTTTTAAATAACATAACTTTTGTCTTATCCTGATTTACAACTAATTTATTTTTACTGCACCAATCAAGTATTCTATTGTAAACATATACAATTTTTTCTCGTATATCACTAAAATTTGACCCACAAATAAGAACGGTTGTATCATCAGCATACTGGACACAATAACCCTTTGTGCCGTCAATGTGTAGTGGCAAATCATTTACAAAAATCAGAAACAACAGCGGTCCCAGGATACTCCCCTGAGGAACCCCAGTTGTAATTGGTACATACATCGAAGAGCAGGTTATCCCACTTTTAGTAATAGTGACCTTTTGTCTACGATTCGTTAAATATGACCGAAGCCAATCCAGAAGACTGCCACGGATCCCCATTGCCTACTGAGATGTAATATTATATGCAATGTCTTGGAACTACATTCACGCAGCACTACTCATTCACTATGCAGCAATTGTCAACAGCTGAACAATATCTGAACTGGTTCCCACGTTGCTAGTTTACATTACATTGCTCTCTTTTCAGAAAAATCTCTGAAATTTCAGTTTCATAGCTTTTTATGGTTGTGTAAATGTATTTACAGTTGCTAGAAAAATTATTCTAATCTGCAAACTTCCACAAAGATTATCATATTTTTTACAAACAAAATCATGAAATGCATGTTAAATATTTTGTGAGTCTTTTCAAGAAAAATAGGAAATTATCCCATTTTAAACTTTTTCTGTTTAAAAATTAATAAGCCCCTTAAAATAAACTGAATCTAATGAAATTAGATGTACAGCTATGGACATTAAAAACTTTCTAACTTAAACTTTATGGTCGTTCGTAGAACAGGGATTTAATGAATAATTTATTTTTTTGTTCTTTGTTCTAACTGCCCAGAATGTCAAAGTTGCTATCGCAGCCTGCAGCATTTACATAATTTTAAACCGCATTTTATTAAAATATTGAAGTGTGTTTTCAGTTTGTTTTTTAAGTTTTACTCGAAAAGCATAAGACAGTAGTAATTTGTAGAAAATTGAAACACGGATCCGAAAATATCATAGTTGTTACCATAAAGCAGAGACGAACTATTTTATTTAGAAAAATATATCACCGATACCCTGTATCTCCGCCACTGGAGCATAAAAATTTTAGGAAAAGGCCTCGGATTTTGGACAATGTTTACATAAATACATCTACCCCATTTCAAATTACTTCACTTACTAGTTTTTGTATTATTTAAAAAAATTAAAAATGTTTTTTTAAGTTTCACACCCTATATCTTTTTAATGAACCATAAAAAACTTTATACGAAAGACTGCCCTTAAAATTCGCCTAAGAATAGGAGGTTTTATTTTTGGTCAACGTTTGTGAATCACCCTGTATAAAAATGTTTATTATTACTAAAAATTATTTGACTTTTTTCATACAAGTTTGCTTTGATATAAAAATTAATCTCTTATCTGATTTATAGTCGCTACTCCTACTTTTATTCTAAAAATAATTTTATATGCCGTAATGCGGACTCCAAGGAGACTGCAATAAAAAGGATTATAGTGGACCAGGCTAGGCTCCAAATCCCGGCTCCGAATCGTTCTTATCTGCTATACCTGGATTGTCTTGGCAATAGCTCTTAACTTGCATTCAGATAAAGTCTTGCTTTTTACACACTTTTTGTTTTTATAAATGCGTAATTAAAAATATCAAAAATTTTTCAATTTTTTTGTGAAATACGGTTTTTACAATCGTTACTTTTCAAATAATTTGTAGAAAAACATCATTTATTCATAAAATTTCATTAATATAAATATAACGTATAAAGTTGAATGATATGTACGGTAAACATGTGTGCATGGGGAACCGCGGAAACATGCACGTGCATATCATATGTTCTGCGCCCGTCGCATCGATATCCAGCAGATCATAAAGTAGCGCTTATAAAAGTGTCGCATACCTACATTTTATTTCCAAAGTCTATGCAAGCACGCGGCTACTGTACATTTAAGAAGCCATTTGTTTTTATTGAGGTGCAGTAAGAACGATTTGGACCCGGAATTTGGAGCCTAGCCTGGTCCACTATATAATCATTTTTATTGCAGTCTCCTTAGAGTCCGCATTAGACATATAAAATTATTTTCAGATTAAATTGTGCATTCCAGATTTTGCGAAAAAAAATAAGTGAGTAGTGACTGTAAATCAGATAAAAGAGTGCTATTAATTTTTATATCAAAGTAAACTTGTATGAATAAAACCCGCCGTGGGCTATTTTAATATATTTATTGCCATTTATTATAGGTGATAGTAAGAATCTAGAAATTTAAATGACAAATATTTATTCATCAATAATTTTCACAATAAAAGGCACATTCCTGTAGTAGAAACTAAAGTAGAACTGACAGACAGATTGAACTAGCAATTTTTCTGTTCACTATGAAGAAAAGGCACAAAAAAACCAGACGACATTCTATTTACTACCACAACCATTGATCTTTTTTTATGTAGTATGTAAGTCGAATTTTATGCGCCTTTGTGTGGATTTTGATTATGAAAATACTTATTATTTTACCTACCATTAACTAATCCTTTCTAGGTTTGTAAACATCCTGTATAATTATTTCAA
This sequence comes from Anoplophora glabripennis, assembly GCF_000390285.2. Lineage (NCBI taxonomy): Eukaryota > Metazoa > Arthropoda > Insecta > Coleoptera > Cerambycidae > Anoplophora > Anoplophora glabripennis. Next base: position 27,279 of record NW_019416273.1, on the reverse strand, counting down.
ATAAACATTGACAGCATGAGCATAATTGGTAAGAGTCGACCTCTAGGGACAGCAAAATTGACTTGGTTTTAAGGCTCCCCACAAACATGTTTCTTTAGATTAGGTACCGTCTCGTCGGTATAGCAATTATAGAATAGTCGGCAGATGGCTGAGAAGCAGGTTGTGTTCTCGATCACAATGCTTTCTAGATCACATAACAAAAATTTTAATTTTTACATAATTTTAAACATGTATAATTAATTTGTAACATTAAAGAAATAATTTTATTTTACCATTGTTAATTATTGTCGGTTATAGACTACAGATTTATACATCTCTAAAAGAAATTAAATTTTTACGCAAATATCTGCTTTACCCGCGTTAGAAAGATCGCATTTATATTGGTCACTTCCTGTTTCACTTCAGTGTCCACGTTTATCCAGAACATGGCGTAACATTGATATTTTGTTATTTTAGAACAACAGTGCTACCGATGACTCTGTTATATGCGGACCATGTTTTGATTCCCTTCATACTCATGGCAGTTTTTTAAAGAGCTGTCTTGAGGCACAGGAAAAATATAAAAGTGCTTACGGGCAGCCTTATATTAAATCTAAGGAATTTGAAATAAAACTGGAAGATGGTCAGGATGTGCAGGAGACATATAAAATCATTAACAAACAGACTTCTCTTAAATCTGAAAAGATTGAAATAAAACTGGAAAAAGATGGTCAAGATGAACAAAAGGAATGCAAGAATGTTTATATTAAATCCGAAGAGATTGAAATAAAAGTAGAGGAAGGCGGTCAGGACGGGTGGTAAGGAATTTTTGTAATTTTAAAATTTATTGCACTGCCCTTTCAAGATTTCTTTTTTATAGAGAGGTATATTTTCCAGTCTTGAGATGATTTAAACAATTTATTACAATCATCGATTTTTCATTAAAAAATCAGTTTTTAAAGAAAATTTTAACCTAACAATACCTACAATTTGAAAACAAAAAAGTACATTCTTTAATTAGATAACGGCAACATAATAACTATTGTATTGTCTGGAATAATTTGTCATTTTTTAAAATTTTTTGGTTATTTTGCCACACTACTCTTAAAAGCAGTAAATAAATTCCTGACACACCTTTGTGGCTTCAAAAATAAAATTTGTTGATTTTTAAACTAACAGTATTTTTGAGTTATGTAAACTAAGCCACCAAACTTTATAAAAAGCAAGCTTTGTATCTTTTATTGATACGATCTTCAACAGATAATATATTTCTCAAAACTCCTACTTGATTTTTAATGTTTATTTCATTACTATTTTTCAGCGATTCCTGTTCATGTAACTTAAATAAAGAAACAGTTGAAATTGAAAAGAGACACCTTTCAAAGGACGTGGGAGAAATAAAGAGTGAATGTAAATGTGAAACGGGATTTAATGAAAGCCTTACGACATCCTTGTCGGTTAACAACATCCAAAAACCCAATACCGAAAAGTTTACATTTCAGAATTGTGACCCTTCATCAGATACACAGTTGTACCAATGTGATAAATGCAAATATAAAACAAAACTTAAGGCGAGCTTGAAGAGGCATCAGATTACACACAAAGACTTTTCAGAAGTGCCAATTTACTTGTGCGATAAGTGCCCGTTCAGGACAAAGTATAAGTTTCTTCTCAAAACCCACCAATTAAATCATGAAAACCCTTCGGGAATCCTAACGTACAAATGCGATATTTGTACTTATGAAACTAAATACACTAGTCATTTGAAAAGGCATCAGTTGTTGCATATAAACTCTTTGGAAATCGAAATGTACAAGTGTGATACATGTGTTTATAAAACTAAATATAAGAATCACCTAAAAGTACATCAATTAACGCACAAAGACGCGTCGGAAATCCAAATGTACACCTGTGGTACGTGTAGTTTTGAAACTAAGTATAAAGTTGTTCTAAACAGGCATCGGTTAAAGCACAAAAGTGTTTCAGAAATTCAAATGTACAAGTGTGATACTTGTACGTATGAAACTAAATATAAGAGTCATCTAAAAGTGCATCAGTTATCACACAAGGATTCTTCGGAAATTCAAATGTACAAGTGTGATGTTTGTCGTTTTGGAACTAAGTTTAGAAGCAATCTGAAGTCACACCAATTGAAACACAAAGAATTTGCACATGTCGAAATGAACAACCATCAACTAATTAAGAACCCTGCCGCAATACAAATGTGGGAAAGTGATACACACGGTGATATTGGTGATAAATGCCATCTTGCATGTCATCTGTCAATACATAAACGTTCAAACATCCAAGTATTCAAGTGTAACGAGTGCGTTTTTGAGACCAAACATAAACAGAACTTAAAGATTCACATGTTCAAACACCAGGATCCGTTGACAGTGCAACTGTACAAGTGTGATAAATGTGTTTTCCAGACAAAGCACAAACGCAATCTCATTAGACACCAGTCAGTACACAAAAATCTTTTGGGACTGTAATTTTTCGAGCACTTATGAAGACTAAATTTTAATATATCAGATAAGCATGAACATAAACAATTTGGAATGATAAATGATGATACAAATTGACAGAAAGATTCAAATATACATAAACAATAAGGAGCCCGATATTATACAAGTACAAGTACTTTCATATGCATTTTGCGTACATTTTTCTTTTTTTTTGTGCGTTTGTATATGCAATAGGCAGTATACAGGGGAAGTCATAATTAGGTATAAAACAGAAAAAGTTATGGCCCATCAAAGATTTTCTGTTGTTTTTTATTTATTTATTTTTTATAACTCCGTCATTTTTTAAGATAGTTCAATGAAACTTGGCATTGGGGTGTTTTTGGAATGGCCAAACATGAATATAAGGTTATTGTTTACAACGTTGAAATCTTCTTGAACCTTTTGTTTAATATTAAAATATATTTATTTTCTTGGGAATTGGGTTCTGGTGTGATAGTCGGTTTAAAAAAGGATAAAAAAACAGCATTGATTTTTTGACGTTTCGTTCCTGATCAGGAACTTTTTCAAAAGGCTTTTATTGTTAAAATTGTTATAATTAATAAATTAAAAACCTAAAACAAACAAGAACTTAATCAATATTTAGAATTTTTTCCCTGTAATTACAATTAATTTAATAAGAATATAATTTCATTAATACATGCCTAAACAACAACCATTTTACGTTAAAAATTAAAAAACGTGTATCAAAACATCAATTTTTGTTTTGACGGAAATATTATTTAGAAACATACAGCTTAACTCAATAATGATACGTAAGATGTAAAAGATTTTCACATTTACACACCTATGATATTTAAAATGAATGAAATGAAGAAGATATTTAATTAACGGACAAATATTTCCTGACAATTCTTTATTTACAACTGCTGTCTATTATGTATTTGTTTTATTTAAATAAATATTATTTTTAAATGCATGTTTTATTAAACCCCCATATATTTATTTTATTCATGTAAACTAACAAATAATAACATTTTTCCGATATACTTGTGTGTCCGAGGACCCAGAATAAAATGTTAGGAGTAAAATCAAACACCCATAACCCATATGCTACTCTCGGCAGCTTGTAGATCTCTGCCCAAATATATTTTTTAAATTATAATAGCACACAAAAATTATACATTATTCTGGCAAAAATAAGTTTACGTAAACGTTTCTCAATATAGGTCGGCTCATCAGAACATTTTTGCTTGAGTTTTTATAACTGAAATAAACTGGAAGACATGATATGCAGGCTAATTCATTGAACACAAATGTAACAAGAAACGTAATGGGCAAAAAATTTTTTAATTTTGGAATGGGGCTTGAGGTCGAGTATTGCTTCTAAAACTAAGGTATACGAGAAATTAGTTTATTTGGTGTTCTATATGGTGTTTTATATCAGTTGTAATAATTACCACTAATAAAACGCCTTTATTTTCCAAGATATGAATTCCATTAAAGAGTCATTTATAATGCAGTTTAGTACTTCCCCGCCATTCAAAAGCACATGATCAATTTTGGTTGTACATGTTTATAGAAAATTGCACTCTAAATAAATATTCATAGTGGAATTTTTTGACATCTTAGAAATCTCCCTTAATAAAGTACTTTTATTAATGAAGAATTTTACAAATTCGCTTATAAAATATACCCTGTAGAACATCAAATCATCAGTTTTTGTAACTTTAAGTTTTACAACAAGCAGGACTTCGTCCCCAAATAATAATTTCAAATTAAAAAAGATTTTGCCTGTAAAACCTCTCGCTACTTCTATCCTGGTCCACACCCTAGACCCACACGCACGGATATATCGGTATACAGGGTGTTTCTTGATGTACAAATATTTTAAGGAAGTGTTTAGAAAGTAATTTTAGAGGAGGTGCTTCCTACATATTTTTTTTATTTGACCTCCCCCCACCCCCTGAGAATATATTCAAATCTGGCTGAAAAAATGAGCTTTTATTTTTTTTCATGAACACGGTTAAACTTACAAATTTGAATTTTAATACACGATAACAACTAGTTGAATGGAATTTTTTAGTAGTTTTTTTTCTGGTTTATGTCTTTGAATGAAAGAAATTAGCACCCCTTGGTTTTATTTCTCCCACAACTTTTTCCTGCGTTAGCCAATTCTAACAAGATCGAAAAATAATTTTGCTCTTCCCAGTTTTTCATATACTTAATGGTTTACGAGCATAAAAATAAATTATTTTTCCTTGCCGATTAGGTACACATAATTAGTATAACAGTTGCCAAAAACGATCGTCATTTTTGACATGCTTTTAGCAAAAATTCTTTTTTATTGAATACGCCCGGTATATGTAAAAGAGATATCCTGGCGAACCGCTGGCGTTCGGCACCGTTTTTTGTTGAATATTTTTTATTATTTTTTTTAATTAGTAGCAGTTAGTTCGATTCACGCACGCATAGCATTTTGTTGTATATTTTGCTTCTTTGGAAATAATTAATAATAATTATTGTGTATAATTGGTTTTGTGAGTGAACCCTAGATAGAAGTCGAGTGCATCCCTTTTTCCCTTTTGCCCTCGACCTGAAGAAATCTCAACTGCATCACATTTTGGTGAGTTCGTTTAGTTTAGTTTTTTTATACAGTTCACTTGAAAAAGGCTATTTGGGCCCCACCATTTATCGATAGGGAAAACTAAGCAAATATGAACTAAATATTTAATATAAAAAAAATGAACGCTAATTTTTTCGTCCATTTTGAGATTTGAAAATTTTCTTAGGGGGGGGGGGCAAAAAATGTATTGGAAGTACCCCCCCCCCAAAATTACTTTTTAAACACCTTAAAATATTTGCACATCATTATGAAACACCCTGTATATTTAATGATTGCGAAAAATTGCCTGCGATGCAAGAATCGCCCGTATTAGGATCCACAATTATTTGTGAAAAAAATAGTCGGGGCACAAAAGTTGCAAATCTATATACGTCTCTAATCTAGGGTGGAGCTCTGAAAACAATATCCTGAATATAAACAAATCTTTGACAATATTGCCATCCATCGTCATTTTATGCATTAACTACGAAAAAAATTAAGGAGTCACCAGATGGCGCTGTAGATTGTAGTTTAAAATTTTTGTAAAACGAATTCTCGAACTTGTTTTATGTATGATGTTATCTTCTGAAGGGGGGGGGGGGAATCCCAACAAAAGTTCGGCTATCCTTTTTACCAAACGAAAAATCCCACAAAATCTCGACAGACTGACGCTATCCCAGGAACCCATCTCCTGGAATCGACAAACACGATACCTGGGCGTGACGATGGACCAGCGTCTCACGTAAAAACCGCACGTCGTGGAGACGGTAGCGCGTGCGAAGACCATCAGGGCTAGGCTCTATCCCTTACTCAAAGGTGGAAACACCCTCAGTTTAAGGAATAAGCGAACGCTTATCAAGTTGGTACTTCAACCGCAGCTAATAACCTACGCCTCCACGGCGTGGGGTCACGCGGCAAAAAGCCACTTAAAGACATTACAGGCTGTGGAAAACATAGCCCTCCGCACGGCCACCGACGCGCCCTGGTACGTAAGAAACACTGACATATTACGAGACTTACAATACACAAACGCTACACAGACAATAAGACAAAACGCGGAGAAACGGTTTGACGTAGCCGCTAGACATGACAATCCCCTCCTCAGGCAAGCCGTTGACTACGTACCCGACGTGACCGACAAACAAAAAAAAAACATAGACACCAACTTTTTGACCCTGGGTGACCACCCCAATGACCCTCCCCCCCTGCCCGCTAACCTTTTCTGTTTCAGAGACAGCCAGGATCAAGAAACGAAGACAACGACACACACACACACACATACACACCCCCCATACCCTCCTTACCCCTCCCCTCCCGCGCTAGCCTAAGGGCCACCTTAGCAAAGCGCATCCCAGGCTGCATAGCCGCACTACCCTACCCAACCATACCACACATAAACATGACACTACCCCCGGGGTTTACACAGACGAGCCGGCGAAGCAAGAAGAGCGCCAGAAGAAAGGGCTCTAGCTGGCGGGGCCCAGCCAGGACAAAAGGAGGTCCCACAAAGCGCCTACACCGGCCGCATTTGCGGTCGGGGTAGACGACGCATAGGGGAGACGAAGGCTGTCCAGGCCTACACGAGATGAGGCAGGATAAAGAGGGATAATCCCCCTCGATCCCAAATCATTTCTAGCCATGGAATAATGGCGTATCTTCTGGAGAATAAGAACAGAAAAACTACATATATAATCGTCACATATGTTAAAATGAGAATTTCGACTATCAAACTTACATTTTCTGACCACTGAAACATTACTAAACAGTTGGTCCATCACATGGTACAGGCGAGTCAGCCACTTCAGTATATTATATAGGGCCAAGAATATTCATTAATATCCTTGATCTAGGGACCAGCTAAACGAATTTAAGCGGATAGACCATGATTTTCCAGCACAACCCCCAAAAAAATATATCTAAATCGCGTAGTTTGTCAATGTATTATGAGGTGTAAAAATGGTCGATTTTAGAAGTTCCAGCAGGCTTATACATTTTTTTGTCGGCCGTTTGGTACTTAAAAAAAACTGCGATTTTAAACAACTGGTTGATTTATGATGGTCGGAAACAGATTTGTAAATATAACCAAACTATGGGACCTTCGAGGTTTGCCATGAATTTGGGGTCGCTGGCTGTTTGTCGTTGACGCAGTCTTCTCTGTATTTAATCTATGGATTTCATCTAAGTTTGTGGTTACGGGAATTATTTGTAGGTTATGGTTACGCAGAAAATTTGTTTTGTCTTGATTGCTTTGTAGAGAAAATGCAACCAGTAAACATTAAAAAAATGTGCAGACTGTGTCTAAATATAATAAACTATACAAATTGCGAAGTAATAGGAGAAATGATAAGAGAGGTTCTAGAAGTTGTTTTGCCGAATCTAGTAAGACTAAGTTTTATTCCTAGATATAGTTCTGTTAGTATTTCTAATTATAAATATATTTCAGAACTTGGAGGAGCGAGATAGACATGTAATGTGTATAGCATGTTCCATAAAATTGTCCGCCGTTTTTAATTTTAAGTCGACATGTATGGATACTGAAGATATTATTTCTTCATATGTTAATTCCGGTGCAGTATCAGTGGTTGATTTAAAAGAGGTTTATCTAAAAGAAAAAGGCAATATTCAGTTAACTGATATATCGGAAAATCAGAAAATTTGTCGTTTATGTATTCAGTTGTTAACATGTGGATTTGTGTCACTAAATGAAGTGGGCGGTGACATAATTGATGAGTTTATGCCACAACTCGTAAGTATGTTTCAAAGTACTTTTTAAGAAAATGTTCGTGCATCGAAATAGGGTTGTTCTATAAATGAAATTTTATATAAGTGTTAGGTATAGGCAATTTTTTTTCAAATTTTGACTATCCCTCTATTTTCAAATAATTGTTTTTAAGTAAATTATGTGCGGACGAACCTAGTTTTCGAGAAAAAAATTTTCAAAATTCTAACGTCTGTAGACCTGTAATTAGAGTTCTAGGAAACATATTTTTCCTTTTTTAACAAAATATTTGTACAGGGTTACAACTTTTTAATTGTCCAATACAGTATCTTTCTTGTTTTAAAAGATACAGAAATGGTTAAATGAGCAAGAATTGTACCGGATTTTATGGCGATCATGGATTCGTTTTTAAATTTAGGAAATTCTGAATAATTTCCGAGATATTCGAAGGAATCTGATTTTATACAATTTTATTTTTAGTCGTATTTCACTTGTTTTTTTAAATTTTAGGACAAAAATGTGTAATCTGATATAAAATGATGTGAGGAATCGATTTTTGCTGTCAATATTAACGGATCTCTAAAAAACATTTTTTTGTGAAAACCTCATTAATTTACATCGTTATAAAAATAATTTCCCATTACTTCTATTGAGGCAAAAATTCAATATGGCGTCCATAACAAAAACAAAAGTTAACTACTGCTCAGCACACATTTTTAGGGATACATTAAAACTAACAGCAAAATCGATTCCTCACATCATTTAATATCAGACTACACATTTTTATCCAAAAAATTTGAAGAAATCATGTGAAATACGAAGCAAAAAAGAAATAGCATAAAATCGGTTTCCTTCGAATCTCTTTGTAACTATTCGGAATTTTCTAAATTTAAAAACGAATCCTTGATCGGCATAAAACTTTGCACATTTTTTATCATTTAAGCATTTCTGTACCTGTTAAAATAAGAAAGATACCTGTATTGAACAATTAAAAAGTTGTAACTCTGTATATCATTTCACTTTCGAACCGCCATTTCTCTCCATAGCGAAGTGATGATTAATAATTAAAACTAAGAATTTCCCACGAATTTACCTAAATTGACTATACATACAGGCATATCTGTGTTGCCAATATGCCAGTACCAACAATGGCTGATGGCAAGGGGTAACACAAACAATTGATTAATGGAATTAATACTAATACATTTTTTTATTGTAGAAAATAAATGCTACTAGGGACCCTGTTGTATGTCAATCATGCTTTGATTCACTTCGTACTCATGGTAGTTTTATAAAGAACTGCCTTGATGCACAGGAAAAATATAAAAATATCGATAAACAGTCTCATATTAAAACTGAAGAGATTGAAGTAAAACTGGAACCGGAATATTTCCCAGACCATCGTCGAGATGTGCAGGAGATATATAAAAGTGCCGATAAAGAGTCTGAAGATACAAAAATAAAACTGGAAGATGGTCAATATACGCATGAGAAATATGAAAGTGGTGATAAGCAGTCTCCTATTAAATTTGAAGAAATTGAAATAAAAGTAGAAGACGATCAGGATGGGTAAGAAAATATCAATATATTTTTTAATTTATAATTTATTACTCTTTTTTTGTATTGTGACAGTGAGCTATTTCCTAAACAATGACATTGAAATCTGCTTTTTTTATCGATTTTTCAAAAGCTCTTATTTTGATTTGTGTTTCATTTTATTTTTTCAGTAATTCACCTTTATACGACTTAGATGATGAAACAATTGCAAATGGAAAAGATGTGGGAGAAATAAAGAGTGAACATATGTATGAATGCGAGGCAGGATTTAATGAAAACTGTAGGGTGTCGATGCAGGTTCGCAATATCCAAACATGCAATAGCAAAAAGTCCAAATTTCAAAAGTGTGAACCTTCATTAGACATGCAATTCCACCAATGTGACAAATGCAAATATGAAACTAAGATTGAAACGGACCTGAAAACACATCAGTTGATACACGAAGAACCTTCAAAAATCCAAATGTACAAGTGTGATATGTGTAATTTTGAAACTAAACGTAAGAGTAATCTGAAAGGGCATCAGTTAGCACACAAGGATTCTTCAGAAATCCACATGTACAAGTGTGATACTTGCGCTTATGAAACTAAATATAAGAGTCATCTAAAAGTGCATCAGATACAGCACAAAGACCTCTTGGAAGTTCGAATGTACAAGTGCGATACTTGTGGTTTTGAAACTAAATATAAAAATTGTATAAAAAGCCATCAGTTGAAGCACAAAGACTCTTCAGAAATCGAAATGTACACGTGCGATACGTGTGCTTACAAAACTAAATACAAGAGTGTTCTAAACAGGCATCGGTTAATGCACAAAGACCCCTCGGAAATCCAAATGTACACTTGTGATACCTGCCCCTATGAAACTAAATATAAGAGTATTTTAAACAGGCATCAACTAATGCACAAAAATGTTACAGAAATCCAAATGTACAAATGCGATGCCTGCCCCTATGAAACTAAATATAAGAGTATTTTAAACAGGCATCAACTAATGCACAAAAATGTTACAGAAATCCAAATGTACAAATGCGATGCCTGCCCGTATGAAACTAAACAGATGAGATATCTAAAAGATCATCAGTTAAAGCACAAAGATCCCTCGGAAGTCCAAATGTACAAGTGTGATGCCTGTAGTTTTGAAACTAAACGTAAAAGACTTCTAAAGTCACATCAGTTAATGCACAAAGATCTTTCTGAAATCCACATGTACAAATGTGATATTTGTACCTACAGAACTAAATATAAAAGTGGTCTAAATAAGCATCAGCTAATACACAAAGACACTTCGGAAATTGTAGGAGTGTGACATTCAGTTATGAATTGAAATGTTGCAATTGAAAAAGTACCAGTTAATACATGACACCCCTGCCACGACATGATTGTGGAAATATCCATCAGTACATAACCAAATATTATTTTATTTATTTATTTTAAAAATATATATGTTAAACACACCCAGATAAATGTGACAACTGTGTTTTTTAATTGAGTTATAAACACAATCACTTTTTTGAACTGTGTGTAAGTGTGCAAATGGTTATAGCGAGTATTTTTTTTAATCTGTCATTTAAGCATGAAGTTAAAGATTTTATTGCAGAGTGTTAAATAACCAGACGATCTCTAATGTAATGTTCTTAAGGCTATTTTAATGTTTTTTATACTGTCACTCGAGTAAATTTTGAAATAATGGTAGATGCATTTGTATAAGTTAGTAAGTGTAATAGTGTACTTTTCAGCTATTATTTTCTGTATTGTATTATTTTTTATAACTAATGTGGTTGAGGTTAGTAGCAGTTTTTCTCTAAAATTTCACCAGAATAAAGGTGTTTACTAATATTACTATTATTATTAAACATACACATGAACAATAGAAAGGAAAGCACATAAATACTTTACATGTTTGTGTACACAGGCACCAATGGCCTTTGACCAAATTTATAAACAAGTATGTCTGATATAACGAAATTTACATGTCGTTTGCAATGAGAAAAACAAGGAGAAAAAAAATTATCCTAGTTTTTAATCTAATTTCCATGCAGAATGTCGGCGAGTCGGCAATAAAATTATAGGTCCAACACCTGATAACAAAATTGTTATTCTGCATTTACAAAATAAAGGTAATCAATCTATCGGAATTTACGTAATTTAGAATAAAAAAATTGGGAAGCTAATTCTTAATATTTATTCGATTTAAATAAAAGATACTTCTGAATGGTGGAAATTGTTCAACCGAAAGATATTTAACATTTTGCTCATGTAAAAAATATACAAAGTAAAACAATAATTTCATAAGTGACATTATAAATGACAAAAACAAAACTAAATTGAATTTTCGCTTTTTATTTACAAGAGCAATTGTCAAGACGAGAATATCCCATATTTATTCTTTATTTAAAAACTCCAGAACAAAAATTGTCAATAATAAGCGCATCAATATTAGAAAACAAGAAAAAAATATATTTTCTCAAACAGAATAATTGATTAATATTCATTTAAGAAAGTATATTTTGGAATAAATACGTTTTTAGACATTTTGTTTCATTATTGTAATTTATCAATAAAAATTTTTATTATTAACAGTTACTAATTTTATTTTTCATTACAAATCAATCTTCTACCATGACTATTAATGTCATTAATCATTTGGTCAATATTTCTTCGTTTGAAATTGATTTGAAATACTACTCTGAATATTCGTCGTATATACCTTCATACATAAACTGAAATGAATAATGCAACCCTTATTTGGATATCGCGTGCAATAACAGGATTAAATATAATATAAAAAAGTACCATCCTCCGGAAGTAGTAAATCGTATCATATAATACCTTATTTCTTTTAATACAAAACCAGATGTACAACTTATAAGTAAGTAGGTAATAATCAAAACTTCGAAAAAGTTACTAATTAATATTTTGAGAGAGAGAGAGAGAGAGAGAGATGCCAATGGATAATGCCCTTTACCCATAGATTAATCTTCAAGGGACGGGCCTCATAAAATTTCATATCAGGCGGGCCGGGGTCCAAATGGACCCCGTGATGAAATATCAAATTTCTTAGCTGTGCTTGAGGAATCATTAAAAATACAATTTCTTATTTCTGTTATATTGACTGTCCAGACTACAAAGTTAAAGGTTAAGAAACGGAGCTCGTCTGTTGATTTTCGCACTTCCCTAGTCTGAAAGTTATCAAATCGTAAGAACATTGTAATTTCTTCGTACGTGTCTCTTAACATAGCAGCAGGTACTATGGGACGGTTGTAAGCTATATCCTGTCACCAAAGCATATCAATGGATTCTTTTGAACAATGCAGTGGACCCAATGTAAGAAGGAGCCCAATATAAGCTTTGATTTCGATAGCCTTCAACAGGCATACAACTTCTAGGATTGTTAGGATTTTTGTTATTCCATTCCTTATAAAAATATTCAGCTTTCCTGTTTGTCCCACAAACGATCATGTCAATAATCTTACGACTAAAAAATAGAAGAAAAGCATCTTGCATGTTAGAAATAGTAGAGCTATAAGTTGTCAGTCCAGCAGTTTTTTGAATATTTGTTTTTGGTAGTTTAGCCTATGTCTTTATTGGTATCTTCAATCATTCACTTCCATCTTTTGCCACATATTTCGAAAAATCTTTAGTATAACTGCGAGATTCTGTAGGAACACTTTCTGCAACGGCTTCAAACTCGGCTTGGATCTGCTGATCAACGATAATTATATGCTCCACTTGATTTTCTTCCGTTACGACATCTATTTCCTCTATGTCTAGTAACCATTTCATAATTTTCAAAATCCCTATCATCATTCTCAAGTAAATACAAGAGTTCTTCATCAGTAAAGCGTCTGTTACCTCGAAATTGTGGCATAGTATTCGCACAACGAATCAGGTGATGCGTGTTGTAGCTTTTGATTGGTGAAACAAATTCGCCAGTTTACCCGCGTCCACACAGATTTCCAAAAATTTTAAATTATTGTAAAAGCGGGCTGAGGTCTAGACGGACCCCAGACCGAAAAAATTAATATATAATTGAAACTGAAACGAATACATATGAAATAATATAATAGGCTAATGAAAAAAAACACAAACAAAAGATATATAGCCGCTCAATATACAAAATCGAATATCAGAAAAGTTCTCAACTCTCTCGGTTTCGAAAATACAATACCTATGTATGTTTTCAGCCACGAAAATTGAATAATTCCAAACATTTCGAATTTTAACCACCAAGAACGGCGGTGACAACATTTTTAACATTAAGGCGATATTTCGCATTGTATTAGCTATGTCCTGTCCAAATTTGGTTAATGCAACTCTCTCGATTTCAAAATACAATATCTATGTACGTTTTCAGCCATGAAAATTGAATAATTCCAAATATTTAGAATTTTCACCATCAAGAACGGCGGTGACAACATTTTTAATATTAAGGCGATGTTTCGCATTGCATTGCATATGTCTTATCCAAATTTGGTTACTGCAACTCTCTCGGTTTCGAAAATTCAATACCTATGTATGTTTTCAGCCTCGAAAATTGAATAATTCCAAATATTTCGAATTTTCACCACCAAGAACGGTGGTGGCAACATTTTTAACATTAAGGTGATATTTCGCATTGTATTAGCTATGTCCCGCCCAAACTTGGATTTTTTTTATTAGAGGCCTCCATAGAGTTTGCGGCAGCCCTGGGCCCCCTGAGCCCCCCCCAAGCAAAAATCCTAGCTACGCCATTGCAACTTGTAACAAATTGATAAGAAAATATGATTTGTAACTAATTTATGGACAGTAAAATACACAGTATTTACATTTTACATTTAGATCATGAAACTACAAACACAAATTGTGTTATGTTTTGTGTACAAAACAGACAAAACATGGGAGAAAGGAGAACAATTAATAAAAGCCCGTTCAGCGAATTGTTTAACTTGCTTGGTTTATCATTTGAAATCAGAGTTGTGACTGCTCACGATCAGTTATCCTGGGGCCCACCTACGAAGGCTGTCCAGGCCTACACGAGATGAGGCAGGATAAAGAGGGATAATCCCCCTCGATCCCAAATCATTGAGGCCAATTTCTAGCCATAAAATAATGGCGCGATCAGTTATCCTGAGACGCTTACGTACCTCACCAATTGTTTAACTAAAGAAGTTTGACCGAACTAGCATCTAATCTATAGGCTTTTTTTCGCGACTGAATATTGGTGATTGGTGAATATCTGACTTGTAGTCACTATTTCCATCTCTTTTGATCTTAGTTGTCATATGGTAGTTTAAATCTCTTCACTCACTCATACTACACATACCACAACATACATCTTCACTCGCGAAAAAAACCTATATGCCGAACTAGTCCGACCATTCGCTGAACGCAGCCCAAGTACAGAAAAACTTTACCATTGATTTTATAACCATAACCAAAAATATTTTACTTTACTAATCTGTGGGATTGTACTGGAGGTTATGGAACAATTATTTACCTGATAAGAAACATTAAAATTCTGATTAGAATAGAAAATACAGCGAGTATACGTGAAAGATACATTTTGTAGTCTGTGTCTAAATATTAAAAGCGGTACAAACTGCCAAGCCAAGTAATAGAATAATCCATAAGGCAAGTGCTAGAAGTTGTTTTGCTGGAAGTGGTAAGATTAGGTTATTAAGATTAATTTTATGTGTTATGAACTAAGGAATAACCCAATATTTTTTGTAGAACATGGGTGCTACCAGAAATTCTTTGTTTTATGTGAATTGTGTTTTAATTCGTTTCATACTCATGGTGCTTTTTTAAAGCACTGCCCTAATGCACAGGAAAAATATAAAAATATTGATAAACAGTCTTCCATTAAAATGGAAAAAATTGAAATAAAATTGGAAGAAGATAGTCACCAAATGCAGGAGGGATATATAATTGTAGCCAAGCAGCCTGACATTAAATTAGAAGAGATTGAAATAAAGGTAGAGGAAGATCAGGATGGGTAAGGAATGTTAATATATTCAGTAATGTTAAAATTTATTACACTCCTGTTCCATTTTTTGTTGGATTTATTTCCTAAACCTTCCTTTTCCTTATCCAATTTTCAAAAGCTTCTTTCGATTTGTGTTTTTCTAATTTTAATTTTTCAGTGACTTATCTTCCTACAACTTAGAAATAGATAATGAAATAATTGAAAACAAAGGGAGCCATATCTTTGAAGATGAAATAGAAATAAAGGTTGAACCTACGGTTAAATATGAGCCAGAATTTAATGAAAACTTTATGATATCGATGAATAATGAAAAATCTAGATTTAAAAAGTGTGAACCTTCCTTAGACATGCACTTCTACCGATGTGAAAAATGTAAATATGAAACTAAGCTTAAGGTAAATCTTAAAATGCATTTACTAATGTACAGAACCCATTAATTCTAAAATTTTACCTGTTACAGCACAAGGATCTTTTGGAAATCCAAATGTACAAGTGTGATATGTGTAATTCTGAAACTAAACAAAAGAATAATCTAAAACTGCATCAGCTACGGCACAAAGACCTTTCGGAAATTCAGATGTACAAATGTGACACATGTACTTACAATACTAAATATAAGCGAGCTCTAAATAAACATCAGTTAATGCACAAAGATCCTTCGGAAATCCAAATGTACAAGTGTGTTTTGTGTGATTTTGAAACTAAATATAGGGATTGTCTAAAAACTCATGAGTTAATGCACAAAGATATTTCAGAAATTCGAATGTACATGTGTTATATGTGTAGTTATAAAACTAAACGCAGGAGCAATCTAAAACTGCACCTGTTACAGCACAAAGACCTTTCGGAAATCCAAATGTACAAGTGCGATAATTGTAGTTACAAAACTAAACGTAAGAGTCATCTGACACTCCATCAGTTACGGCACAAAGACCTTTCAGAAATCCAGATGTATAGATGTGATACATGTTCTTACAAAACTGTATATCAGAGCATTCTAAACAGACATCAATTAATACACAAAGATCCTTCGGAGATACAAATGTTTAAGTGTGATCTGTGTGATTATGAATCTAAATATAAGAATCATCTAAAAAGGCATCATTTGGTACACAAAAATGTTTCAGAAATCCAAATGTACAAATGTGGTGCTTGCTCTTATGAAACTAAACAGAAGAGTTATCTAAAAAATCATGAGTTGAAGTATAAACACCCCTAGGAAGTCCAAATGCACAAATGTGATGCCTGTAGTTTTGAAAAGAAATATAAAAGATACGTAAAAATGCATCAATTAATACATAAAGCCCATTCTGAAATCCGGTTATACAACTGTGATATTTGTACTTATGAAACTAAATATAAGAATCATCTATGTACGCATCGATTAATATACAAAAACACTTCTGAAATTCAAATGTAGAATTGTAACGTGAATTGTGAAGTCCAATGTAAAAATTTGAAAACTTCGATTAATTCACGAGAATCCGTACACGCACAATTATGGGAATATATTGCGAGCTACTTTAACTACAATATATGAATGTACAAATATAACGAATGTGTTTTCCTAACAAGACATACATCATCTAATTAGGCACCAGGCAATACATAAAAATCATCTGGGACTGGAAGTGTGTCAGCTATTATAAGGACTGTTTTAATGTATTCGTTAAGCATAAAAATAAAGATGAGATGTCTAATAAACCTAATATGATATTCTTAAGGCAATTTTAATATTTTTATACTTTTATTCAAGTAAATCTTGAAATATAACAGTAGATGCATTTTCATAAGTTAATATTAGTGTAATAGTATGCATTCTTTTACCACTCTTACTTTCTGTATTGTTTTATTATTTTTTTTGTTACCAATCAAGCTGGAGTTAATTTTTTTTTGCTGAAATCGTACCAAAATAAATAAATAGTTTTGTTATTGTTGTTATTAAATTTACATATGATCAATAGAAATCATGGCAACTCATATTGGTTCGTCAGACCGTCAGGAAAAATTAATTGAGTTGAATAAAAACGACATGTTGAAGTATTTATATTTGTAAAATTTCACAATTTTCTGCTTCTAATTACAATTTTACAATAATTATCAAAATATAATTCATTCACTAGGTATATATCTATTTTAATTGTAATGCTTAGAATCTACATATAACTTTTCGACTATTTGATATTTTGAGCTAGCCATTCTTGAAATTATCATAAGTTATAACAGACATTTATTTAAGAAACTACACTAGGGATTAAATTTCCTGATTTATGTATTTAAATATTCTTAAATAAGTATGTAATCAACTACAATTGATAAGAAGAGTAATCCTCGTCAGTATTTTTAATTTAATTAATTAAAAAAAAAATACCTCGTATATTGGCATTGGAATTAGATACAACCAGTCTAGGTGTCTCTCAGGAATACGTACATTTACTATAAAGGGTGTACCGCATAAGAACCGACACAGAGCAGTGCATGTAGGGGTGTCCAAAATATTGTAATTTAACCAAACTTACCTATATACAAAGTTGCACGCCTTAGGAGTTATTAACCCCCAAAGTGGGGCCCTAAATTTTGAAAAAAAATTATATCTGCAACAATATCGTAGGAGAACCAAATTTGGTACATGATTTAAGTTTATTATTGGTATTCTTTGACTATGATTTAAAGTTAATTGAAGCACTACAAGGTTTCATTGGGGATGACTCGCTCCTAAAATTGTTCAGAACTTTTTTTCCATTGACCGAATTGAAAAAAAGTAATATTAATTCACAGCAGAATTTAATTTTAAATGTTTTATACTCTTAAATTTTAAAAAACTTTATGGTTTTCAAGAAAAACCGTATTGACTGATACTATATTTTAACATTCATTAGAAAATAATCGGAAAGTCAGTAGTAGGCAATGAATTTATCTTTCAAACATGTCAGTTAGTAATAAAATTATTTTATTTGCCTCTAATTGTTGTTGAAAATGGCTGGAAAATTTACATTTCGCGAACAAGTTGATATGTTTCTTGTGCTGGGTTTCTGCGAATGAAACTGTAGAAGTGTGGAAGAATTTTGTAGGAGATTTCCTAATCGTGTGGTTCCTCATAGAGAAACATTTTCTAATGTTGAAAGACGAGCTCGAGAGACAGGAAAGTTTTTCAGTAACATCCGAGAACGTCCTAATGTGATAGGGGTACAAGATGAAGAAATTATTTTGCAAACAATTGAAGATTAACGGCAAGTAAGTACTAGACGTTTATCTTGGCCGACTGGGTTATCAAGAACTTCTGTAAACCGAATTCTTAAACGTAATCTACCGCATCCATATCGTGTCCAAAAAGTCCAAGAGTTGTTGCCTCAAGATTTGGATCGACGAGTGACGTTTTGTGAGTTTGTTTTGCATCAGGATATTAATTTTCACAAGAAAATTCTTTTTACTGATCAGGCATATGTTACTCGCCCAGGAATTACAAATGTTCATAACTTTCATGAATATTCCGATGTAAACCCTTATGCAATAACTCCTCGACGTTTTCAACACGAGTTTAAGATAAATATTTGGGCCGGTATTATTGATCGTTATTTGATTGGATCAGTTATTTTGCCAAATCGACTAAATGGCGAAAGTTATTTGGAATTTCTACAAAATACTCTCCCTGATCTAATGGAAGATTTACCGTTGCAACTTAGACTGAAGATTTGGTTTATGCATGATTGAGCACCGACTCATTTTAGTGCTACTGTTTGAGATTTTTTGAAACTTAAGTTTCCTAATAAATGGATAGGATGAGGAAATAATTGGCCACCATCGTGGTGACCTCAACAAATGTGATTATTTCCTTTGGGGAAAATTGAAGGATATTGTTTATTCTTCGCCAGTTGAATCCCGAGAAAATTTGTGGAATCGTATTACAAATAAATGTAACCTTTAATTTATGTATCAGGAAAAATGGTGCTCATTTTGAACAATTCCTTTAGTTTTAGTAATTATTATTACATATTTTTTCAAACTGCATTGTATTGTACTTAACATTCTTCAAAATAATTGTGTCTATCCCGATGCTTTCAATTATTATTTTTATTATTTGTGTTTTTTACTTAATACAACATTCGCTTTTTTAAAAACTTCCTAGGTACTTGTTTTCTTTTTGTAGAATTAGGAGAGAAGTGAAGTAAAATTTATTTGGCCAAATTTGAAAGATAAAGCCTACTACTGACTTTTCGATTATTTTCTAATAAACACTGTTAAAATCTTGTGTCAGTTAATACGGTTTTTCTTGAAAACCATAGTTTTTCAAAATTTAACGAGTAAAACAAATTTGAAAATTAAATACCTGTAGTGCTTCAATTAACTTTAAATCATAGTTAAAGAAGACCAGTAATAAACCTAAATCATGCACCAAATTTGGTTCTTCTGTGGTAAAGTGTTGCAGAGATATTAATTTTTTCGAAATTTAGGGCCCCGCTTTGGAGGCTAATATCTCCTTAGGGGTGCACCATTGTATATAGGTAAATTTAGTTAAATTACAATATTTTGGACACCCCTACATGCACCTGCCCTGTGTCGGTTCTTATGCGGTACACCCTGTATACTAAAAATACTATAGGTACAGGGTGATTCACAACTTATTCAAAAAAATTATTGAAGTTGTAGTATTTTCAAGCCTTACATCGCTGGTCTACTGTAGTCTCTAGCGTCAATCGCGACGCACGTTGTGCGCAATGCGCCCCCACTCCACGTGGTCCCAGACGAGTCTGAATACTGAAATTCGGTTTTAGATTAAGGTTTTTGCGATAGTGTTTACATTAGTTTTTTCAAGTATCAAAAATGGCTTACGTGTATAGCTACTCGGAGTTAATGGATATCGTTTTTAATTTATGGTGAAGCAAGACAACATATTTGTGTTAGTTCGTAGAAACTCTATAAGACGGGCCCAAATGTATTTACACGTCGGTGGACAAAATTTTGAAGAGTTGTTATAACATCAGGTATGTCAAATTATTTTATTAATTAAAACCATAAATTAATTTTATTAATTAATGATAACAATAGCAGCAAAATAATTGAATTAGCTGATATAAAACAGGTGTTATAAAATTTTATTTATGTTTTTCAATTCTTTTAATTTTTTGTTCGTTCATTTTTTATTACACTTTGCCGCCATGCTGGTTGCCGACTGCATGATTTGCCTTGCACAAGATCAGGTTTTATAGTTTTAGACCAGTTTCCAGTGCCGTGCAGAAGTATATTTTTAAATCATTTTCGGACTGCCCTTTTTGATTTTTTTCACAAAATTGTATTTGTAAGTCTCCCGTACATTAAAAAATTTTTTTGGGTAAGTTCTGAATCACCCTGTGTATTAAAATCAGAATATAGTTGTGCAATTAGTCAGAAAATAAAATAACATCTCATAAAAATAAGCCAAAAAGAGCAGATTCTATAAAATATGTAATTATATTGAAAACCAAATACAGCAAAAGAACGATAATTATAATGAATTAACAGAAATTATTAAGTATGTAGTCAAAACAAGTACCTAATAAAAATAATAATCTCAAGCAATAGAAAGTATCCTCCAACCTTACGGTGGGATGGTGACTTTTCTTGGTCGGAAAGAAAAACGAAAAAGGTTTTAGCACAATTATTTAGGAGTGAACCTTCACTAGAAAATTATT
This sequence comes from Anoplophora glabripennis, assembly GCF_000390285.2. Classification (NCBI taxonomy): domain Eukaryota; kingdom Metazoa; phylum Arthropoda; class Insecta; order Coleoptera; family Cerambycidae; genus Anoplophora; species Anoplophora glabripennis. The sequence goes on along the minus strand of NW_019416273.1, from coordinate 6,318 downwards.
TAAATGCAAAAAAACATTGCCAGGTCGAAATTAATTGTGAAATATAGAGAAAAAAAATTGAAATATTTTTTTTACTCTTTTTAATATATAATCAGATATATCAATTATAAAAACTAAGTTTTTAAAAAATTACATGAAATTTCCACTCTACGATAAAAAAATCTGTATGTAGGCTAAAATTAAATTACTCTATTTGTTCAATCAATACATAGAAAAATATATCGATATACATTCTATTTTTTCGATTTTTAATGGTTTGAAGACAATACATGTTGGAATAACCTGGTATATTTAAAAAAAAAAGAAAGTACTACATAAGTTAGCTTCCGTCTGTGTCAAAAGAGGGCTGCTGTAACTCTAATAGCGATTTCCATTGGGGAAAACTCGGGCAGCACTGACACTTCACTGGTTGTATGAGAAATATGCTCTGGTGCAATCTCAATGGAATGATTGGAATGACAATTTTTGCGTGGGTTTCTGACATTATAAGTTATGTTTATGTTTTGATTTTTATTCAGTCAAAGTAACAGTTGTCCAGTTGAAGTTTTTCAAAGAGGGTAGTTACAATGAACCAAGAATTAAATTTGATATTTAAAATAAACGACGAGGAAGTTACATTGTGTATTCCTGTAGACGAAACGGATCATTTATTTAAGTTTGCACCAGTTTTCTCAATGGAAATCGCTATAATTGACGAAAATGGAATAACAGGTGTCAAGTTTCTAAGGTCTGTGCCATAAAAACTTTAATTTACTAAATTTTCTATGGGTCTATGGACGATATAATATTTTAGTAAATTAGTAATCTGTGGGTTTGTAGGTTATGGTATAGTTATGTATATCGTTGTTAAAAACGTTTAGAATTTTTATCAGAAAGGAAAAATAAAATGCATCCAGTAAACAACTCGAAAGAAAGATTTTGTAGGCTGTGTATGAATGTTATAAGCGATACAAATTGCCAAGCAATAGGAGAAGCCATAAGGGACGTTCTAGAAATTGTTTTGCCAAACGTGGTAAGATCACGTTATTAATATTAATTATAAGTCTTTATATAATTATTTTTGATAATTCTAATGACAAATATATTTCAGAACTTGGAGGAGCGAAATAAACATGTAATATGTATAACATGCTCCATAAAATTATCAGACGCTTTTAATTTTAAGTCGACATGTATGGATACTGAAGATATTATTTCTGCATATGTTAATTCCAGTAAAATGTCAGTGGTTGACTTAAAAGAGGTTTATCTAAAGGAAAATGGCAATATTCAGTTAACTGATATATTGGAAAATCAGAAAATATGTTTATTATGTATTCAATTGATAACACGTGGATCTGTTTCAGTAAATGAAGTGGACGTTGATATAATTGAAAAGTTTATGTCTCGACAAGTAAGTATACCTCAGAGTACTTTTTAAGGAATTGTTTGTATGTTGAAATATGTACAGTTATATTTTATTTCTCATGTTTCATTGAACTTCCTAAATAGTTTAGTGGGGTAATGGTGTAAGTCAGTTGTGTGTAAATCTAAAATACATACCATTTTTATTCAGTTTTAGCTATTCCCCTAGTGAATAACACTAATATTTCTGTATTGTAGAACATTGGTTGTACCAAGGATTCTTTTCTTTGTGAATTATGTTTTGATTCGCTTCGTACTCATGGTACTTTTTTAAAGAACTGCTTTGATGCGCAGGAAAAATATAAAAATATCGACAAACGGTCTTACATTAAAACTGAAAATATTGAAATAAAACTGGAAGAAAGTCATGATATGCAGGAGAAATATAGAAGTACTGATAAGCAACCTTACATCAAATTTGAAGAAATTGAAATAAAGGTAGAAGATCAGGATAGGTAAGGAAATGTTGATATATTTTGTAATTTTAAAATTTATCACTGTTTTTGTTTATTTGTTAGATATTTAAATGGATATTTATTATTATATATATATATATATTATTTGGATTTATGTTTATATAATTTTAATTTTTCAGTGATCCACTTTTGTACCACTTGGAAAATGAAACAATTAAAAACAAAATGGGGTATACTTTTGAAGATGAAGGGGAAATAAAGCGTGAAGATATACTTAAATGCGAGCCGGGATTTAATGAAAACCTTGTGTTATCAATGTCAGTTCCCAGTATCCAAATATGCAATTCTGAAGAGTCTAGATTTGAAAAGGGCGAACCTTCGTTAGATGTGCAGTTCTACCGATGTGAAAAATGTAAATATGAAACTAAGCTTGAAGCGGATCTGCAAACTCATCGGTTAATACATATAACCCCTTCAAAAATTCAGGTGTTTATGTGTGATATGTGTAGCTATGAAACTAAACGTAAGGCTCACTTAAAACTGCATCAGTTACAGCACAAAGACCTTTCAGATATCCAAATGTACAAGTGTGCCAGGTGTAGTTTTGAGACTAAATATAGGAATTCCATTAGAGCTCATCAGATAACGCACAAGAACACTTCAGAAATCCAAATGTACACGTGTGATACGTGTACTTACAAAACTAAGTATAAGAGAGTGCTAAACAGGCATCAGTTAATGCACAAAGACCCTTCGGAAGTCCAAATGTACATGTGTGATTCCTGTTCTTACAAAACTAAACTTAAGAGTAATCTAAACAGGCATCAGTTAGTGCATAAAAATATTTCAAAGACAGAAATATATAAATGTGATGATTGTGCTTATGAAACTAAAGATAAGAGAAATCTAAAAGACCACCAATTAAAGCACAAAGACCCCTCGGAAGTCCAAATGTACAAATGTGATGCCTGTAGTTTTGAAACTAAACGAAAGAGACATCTTAAAATGCATCAGTTAATACACAAAGACCCTTCGGAAATCTACGTGTACACATGTGATACTTGTACTTATGAGACTAAATATAAGAATCATCTAAGTAAGCATCAGTTAATACACAAAGACACTTTGGAAATTCAAGTGTAGAAGTGTGACATGTAGTTATAAATTTAAATGTAAATATTTGAAAAATCTTCAATACATGAGAATTCTCCACAACACGATTGTGGGAATGTGATATGGGAAACTATGACAAATGGACATAATGGAAGTGTTTTCAAGATTAAATATAATAAATTTTGAGACTAAGATAGAGATTAGATATCTAATAAATCAAATATAACATTCTTAATGCTATTTAAATATTTTTGTACTGTTATTCAAGTAAACTGAAATATAATAGTAAATGCATATTATATTAAGTATAACTTAATGTAGTCACTACTATACTGCGGCCATATTTTGTCACTCTTATTTTCTGTTTTATTAATTTTTCTTATTAATTTGGCTGAAGTTAATAGTAGTTTTTTGCAGAAATTTGTCCAAGGTAAATAAAAATATTAATTTTAAATATATGTAGAAACAATAGAAAGGAACCATACATTATGCAAGTATATAGATACTGTAAAGAATTTCTTTTATATAACACAATTTTTATTCACGCAGTTTACAACTGTGACAACGTTGATAATTAACAAAATAATTAACCTCCAAAAAAAAAACTCCGTTAGCCAATGAACTATGTACACACTTAAAAAGAGTACCATGTTTTCTTTTGTGTCAGGGGCATAGAAAAGAAAGTCATATACGGGAGGGATTTGTATCTCTCTTCATTACATTATTGTTTATGAGAATTTTACAAGACAAAGAACAAATTCTTCAAAGAGTAGAAGAAAATCAACCAAATTCTGAGAAAAAATCGTTTGATCCTTGTATCCTTTGAATTTTTCCCTTTTTCACTATACAAGGTGTATATAAATAACACCGAAAAAATATAAGGAGCGTTTCTCTGATTAAAATTAATAGCGGTCTGGTATAAAAGTTTTTCAAAAAACCAATGAAATGTTACTCCCCTCCCAAAATAAAAAATCTTGCTTTTTATCTTCCATGTATATCAGTCTAAAGAAACCAAATAAAACTAATTATAAATTTAAAACAATAAATTTGAAGATAGGCCACGATCAACATATTTAATCATTTCTTAAAATACACTTGCGCTAAACAGCTCTTGTTTTTAAAAATGCATTGCAATACATTTATTTTTTTTCTCGTAAATCCTTAACTTTTCGAAAAAACTTGGAGATCAAATAGTTAGTAAATGAATGGGGCGTTTTAGACATATTTTTTAAAAGGAAAAAATTATAAGAAAAAATGTCGTGGGGGTTGATTATTTCAATCCCTTAGAAAATTACTTCAGGGTTGAAAAAATTTCAAAAAGTTTTTTTGACAGATAATGTTCACCCAGTTTGGATCTTTTAGCTTGGAAGATAAAAGAAAAAAGAACAATTTTTTCTTGAAATTTTTGGCGGGATGTAACATTTCAGGGGTTTTTTCAAAAAAATTTGATCCAAAAACCCCTATTAATTTTCATCAGAGAATTGCCCCTTACTTTTTTTCGGTGTTATTTAGATACACCCTGTAGGGGGTCATACTATATGTATGAGTCCTTTAGTGCGTAACTCTTCAGTATATTATCCAGGGTGCGTAACTAAATCCTAATATATATTTCAATTTGTGACGGAAATTTGCGAAATTACGAATTTTTCAGACTTGAAGAATAAAAAAATCATTTGACTTTGGTAGCCTTTGAATTTTTCCGTTTCTCTGATGTGTACGATTGTTTAGAACATGTAAATCTCAATCTGAGACGACCAAATTTGCGGAATCTATGTATGAATTTTTTTAATCCGTTGAGAAATAGTTCTACTCCAAGGCTGGTATATCCTAAGTTGCCTCATAACTCCGCTAACTAATGGGAACTAATTGGCGCGCTGACGTCAGCCTGTATGCTACTTTTAAATGAACTTCCGAGTTTTACACTTAAAAAATATATTTTTATTGTATTTTGGAAATACTATTTTAACATAATATTTCTTGTATTGTCAATTTTAAATAGTATTTAGTAAAGTTATTATAGATATTTTACCTACTAATGAATTAATTCCAATTGAAAAAATAATATTCTAAATTACATTAATTTTTTTAAATGTTGCACATATCTATTGTCTGAAGCTATTTATTTGTGGCGTAATTTTAGTTCTTTGTTTGCTTCATTGGGTATTTTGCCACCTGNTTTGAAGATAGGCCACGATCAACATATTTAATCATTTCTTAAAATACACTTGCGCTAAACAGCTCTTGTTTTTAAAAATGCATTGCAATACATTTATTTTTTTTCTCGTAAATCCTTAACTTTTCGAAAAAACTTGGAGATCAAATAGTTAGTAAATGAATGGGGCGTTTTAGACATATTTTTTAAAAGGAAAAAATTATAAGAAAAAATGTCGTGGGGGTTGATTATTTCAATCCCTTAGAAAATTACTTCAGGGTTGAAAAAATTTCAAAAAGTTTTTTTGACAGATAATGTTCACCCAGTTTGGTTCTTTTAGCTTGGAAGATAAAAGAAAAAAGAACAATTTTTTCTTGAAATTTTTGGCGGGATGTAACATTTCAGGGGTTTTTTCAAAAAAATTTGATACCAAAAACCCCTATTAATTTTCATCAGAGAATTGCCCCTTTTTTTCGGTGTTATTTAGATACACCCTGTAGGTATACTATATGTATGAGTCCTTTAGTGCGTAACTCTTCAGTATATTATCCAGGGTGCGTAACTAAATCCTAATATATATTTCAATTTGTGACGGAAATTTGCGAAATTACGAATTTTTCAGACTTGAAGAATAAAAAAATCATTTGACCTTGGTAGCCTTTGAATTTTTCCGTTTCCCTGATGTGTACGATTGTTTAGGACATGTAAATCTCAATCTGAGACGACCAAATTTGCGGAATCTATGTATGAATTTTTTTAATCCGTTGAGAAATAGTTCTACTCCAAGGCTGGTATATCCTAGGTTGCCTCATAACTCCGCCAACTAATGGGAACTAAGTGAGGAATTGGCGTGCTGACGTCAGCCTGTATGCTACTTTTAAATGAACTTCCGAGTTTTACACTTTAAAAATATATTTTTATTGTATTTTGGAAATACTATTTTAACATAATATTTCTTGTATTGTTAATTTTAAATAGTATTTAGTAAAGTTATTATAGATATTTTACCTACTAATGAATTAATTCCAATTGAAAAAATAATATTCTAAATTAAATACTTAAAGCATAAAATTAAAAAATCAAATCTATTACCTTAATTTTTTTAATTGGTACACATATCGTCTGAATCCATTTATTTGAGGCGCGCCATTATTCTATGGCTAGAAATTGGCCTCAATGATTTGGGATCGAGGGGGATTATCCCTCTTTATCCTGCCTCATCTCGTGTAGGCC